>NC_053027.1:229318520-229455431 GCF_003073215.2 Triticum urartu | reverse complement strand
AAGTGGTGCACTTGCTAATTCTGTTTTCCAGGACTTGGTGATTTCACTAAGTCCTGGAACTGTTTATCTCATGATGCCATATGTTCATGTTGTTTCCTAGTGATCCGTGCCTCCTTTTAGGATGATCAGTAAGAGAGTTTTGTTAATATTGTAGTGATATATCCATCCATGTCTTTGTTTGAAATTATGTAGCATCCTAGATTGAGTCAATCGAGCTCTACTTTTGCTACTTTGTGAATCTGGGCAGATTGTCAACTTGTTTGCAATTTTGCCGGTGTTGTTGTAGTTGATCCGTGCATGCTATGCTATTGCTCTTTCCATGTCTAGCTTAAATTTTATGCCTTCTTGATGGGTGAATGCTTGTCTTGCCATGACTTGCACCGTAGTGAGTGCATTGAGCTCGTAAACATGCCTACTTGAGTTAGATTTCAGCATGTGCCAGTTTTCACTAAGTCTGAAAACTGATTATGTTTTTGCTATGTTCATATGCTTACAATTGTATTTTCTGATCCCTTTTGGCTCAAGGTCACTAAGGGACTTTTGTTAAGCTCTATGAGTAGCTCCATGCCATGCTTTACTTTGCCATGTTCAGGTCCTGTAGCATGTAGTTTTGTTGCTACGAAGAGGGCTACCTGATCTGAAATTCCAGACAAGTGTTGATTTCACTAATCTGAGATATGTTTGTCATCTGCATTTTTGCCATGCTTGTTTGAACCTGTTAATGGATGAATTGGCCGTAGCTCAGTGCTAGACTTTTGTTAAGCATCTTGTGTGCATCCCTTCCATGTATTTTTTGTCATGTTTGAGTGCTGTAGCATGTCCATTTCTTTGCACTTAGATGCCTACTTGCTGTAAATCGCAGACCGGTGTCATTTTTGAATCGCTTGCCATTTCCAAACCGTAACTCTGATTCCGGCGTTCTTTATATCGTTTTCAAGCGATTTCATCTCATCTTTCCAGTGGCACACTTGGATTTCCAAGTTGAGGTCAGGTTCATGAATTTCCTGTCATATCTTGCATTTTGCATCCCCCATCGCATCGCGCATAGCATATCCTCTTTGCATTGTGTTGTTTGAGTTTGCACGTGGTTGATTGTATCCTTGTTGCTTGTTTGTCTTGTTTGGGTAGAGCCGGGAGACGAGTTCACTAACGAGAAGCCCGTTGAGTTTGCTTTTGAGGATCTAGTCAACTCTGACAACTGTGCAGGCAAGATGATCATACCCTCGAAATCACTACTATCTTTGCTATGCTAGTTTGCTCGCTCTTTTGCTATGCCAATGCTACGATGCCTACCACTTGCTTGCAAGCCTCCCAAATTTCCATGTCAAACCTCTAACCCACCATTGTCCTAGCAAACCGTTGATTGGCTATGTTACCGCTTTGCTCAGCCCCTCTTATAGCGTTGCTAGTTGCAGGTGAAGATTGGAGGCCGTTCCTTGTTGGAACATCTGTTATTTACTTGTTGGGATATCGTTATATTATCTTGTTATCTTAATGCATCTATATACTCGGTAAAGGGTGGAAGGCTCGGCCTCTCGCCTAGTGTTTTGTTCCACTCTTGCCGCCCTAGTTTCCGTCATATCGGTGTTATGTTCCCGGATTTTGCGTTCCTCACACGGTTGGGTTATAATGGGAACCCCTTGATATTTCGCCTTGATTAAAGCTTTTCCAGCAATGCCCAACCTTGGTTTTACCATTCGCCACCTAGCCTCTTTTTCCCTTGGGTTACCGGAGCCCAAAGGTCATCTTATTTTAACCCCCCCGGGCCAGTGCTCCCTCTGAGTGTTGGTCCGAACTGAGCTGCCTGCGGGGCCACCTCGGGGAAACTTGAGGGTTGGTTTTACTCGTAGCCAGTATCATCTGAGTGTGCCCTGAGAAAGAGATATGCGCAGCTCCTATCGGGATTTGTCGGCACATTCGGGTGGTGTTGCTAGTCTTGTTTTAACATGTCGAAGTGTCTTGAATTACCGAGATACCGAGTCTGATCGGAACGTCTTGGGAGGAGGTCTATTCCTTCGTTGACCGTGAGAGCTTGTCATGGGCTAAGTTGGGACTCCCCTGTAGGGATTGAACTTTCGAAAGCCGTGCCCGCGGTTATGGGCGAATTTGTTAATGTCCGGTTGTAGATAACTTGAACCTTAACTTAATTAAAATGAATCAACTGAGTGTGTTACCGTGATGGCCTGTTCTCGGTGGAGTCCGGGAAGTGGACACGGTGTTGGAGTAATGTTTGCGCAGGTTGCTCTCTAGTTTTTCGCTCGCGCTTTGCCTCCTCTTCTCGCTCTCTTTTGCGGATAAGTTAGCCACCATACTTGCTAGTCGCTTGCTGCAGCTCCACCTATATTTTACCTTGCCTTACCTACAAGCTTAAATAGTCTTGATCGTGAGGGTGCGAGATTGCTGAGTCCCTGTGGCTCACAGATTACTATTACACCAGATGCAGGGCCTGATGATTCCGCTCCAGGAGACGCGTATGAGCTCAAGTGGGAGTTCGACAAAGACTCTCAACGTTACTATGTTTCCTTTCCCGATGATCAGTAGTGGTGCCCAGTTGGGGGTGAACGGGACCGTTGTCGCTTGTTGGGTTTCTATTTTATTTTGGCGCCGTAGTTGGGCCATGAGTGTTTGGATGATGTAATGTTATTTATGTACTTGATTGACGTGGCGAGTGTAAGCCAACTATGTTATCTCCCCTTTATTAATCATATTACATGGGATGTTGTGAAGATTGCCTAACTTGTGACATATGCCTTCAATGCGATTATGTCTCTAAGTCGTGCCTCGACACGTGGGAGCTATAGTCGCATCGAGGGTGTTACATGCTATCTGCTACTTTTACAGTGCACTAGTTCTGCACACACTTCACCCATACTGAGGGAGTCCTGGATTAGGGGGTCTCCGGACAGCCGGACTATATCCTTTGGCCGGACTGTTGGACTATGAAGATACAAGATTGAAGACTTTGTCCCGTGTCCGGATGGGACTCTCCTTGGCGTGGAAGGCAAGCTTGGCAATACGGATATGTAGATCTCCTCCCTTGTAACCGACTTTGTGTAACCCTAGCCCCCTCCGGTGTCTATATAAACCGGAGGGTTTAGTCCGTAGGACAACATACAATCATACCATAGGCTAGCTTCTAGGGTTTACCCTCTATGATCTCGTGGTAGATCAACTCTTGTAATACTCATATCATCAAGATCAATCAAGCAGGACGTAGGGTATTACCTCCATCGAGAGGGCCCGAACCTGGGTAAACATCGTGTCCCCTGCCTCCTGTTACCATCCGCCATTGATGCACAGTTCAGGACCCCCTACCCGAGATCCGCCGGTTTTGACACCGACATTGGTGCTTTCATTGAGAGTTCCGCAGTGTCGTCATCACAAGGAGGGATGGCTTGTCTCGTTGTCAAGGACAACATCACCTCTGGGGGAGCCCTGGCTATAGGCCAAACTCTCCGACTTGGCGGCTTCGTCATGACTGCCCGCTCGGCCGGTGCGCCGACGACGACTTCTCGGGTCATCGAAAATAGCCTCCACATCGGCTCGAAATTCACCGAGCAGATGGATCCAATGGAGCTCTCCTCTTTGAACGAGCTCTTGGATCGCATCGCCGCTCTGGGAGTCGCTACAGACTATGATCAGATTGGGCTTAAACCCGACCAAAGGGAGATTAACTCTCCGCCGGTCACCCATCAGATAGCGGTGGTGGAGGAGCAATGCGGCGATTCTCCCTCTATCCTGAGGATGAACTATGTCTGGATTCCTGAGCTCTCCGAGCCGGATACCCGTCCACGGGAGGAAATTGCCCTAACCCTGAACCTAGAATCAGGCTGCATGCCGAACTTGCGGGGCAACATCCCGGAGCCCGAACTTCCAAGATCGGAAACTCCCCCGCCCCGGGGTCTCAGATTGGGTCAAGGTCTGGACTTAAATCCACCCACCCACCCAGATACAAACGATCTTTCCCACATTAGGCAAGAGCCCCAAGAGACAGTACATCACTATTGGGCCAGATTCCTCCTTGTAATGAACAAGGTCAAGGACTGTCGCGAGGAAGACGCAATTTCATTCTTTTGCAACAATTGCATGGACAAGCGAATCCTCAACGCCATAAGTCGCTGTGACATAGCACACTTCGCTGACTTGGCAGCCATAGTACGGAAGTACTGTGCGATGAAATGCGCCTGGAAAACCCAAACAAAATTTTGGGATAATCCGGCTCTGACAAAACCCCCAGTCCGAACTAAAAGGGTGGACTCTCATAAGTCGCCCGACTCAATTACAAAGAAGCAAAAGCCCACTACAGGGCGTGGAACCGTATTGGAGGGATGGCTTAACGGGCCCTGCAAAATTCATAGTACAACGGATACCATACCAACACACAGCCTTAGAGCATGTTGGGTACACCGGCAGGTGGCCAAGAGCGGGGAGGATATCCTCATCCAAAAGACCTCAGAGCACCTTCCCGTGGATAATAATACAGTATTGACAGTCTTCGAGACCTTCGCCTCAAATAATAGGCATAAGCGAGCACTCCACAGCCTTGCCGAAGTCTGCCACGTGGCAGCAATAAATCCATGGAGCGACACTGCTATCACCTTCAATGCCAATGATGAACCTAAATTCTGAATAGCCTGAGCACCAGCTGCGTTGGTCCTTAGTACAATTGTGGACGGCTTTCGGCTCACTAAAGTGCTCATGGACAGCGGCAGTGGATTAAACCTCATTTATGAGGAGACTCTTCAAAAAATGGAAATAGACAGAAACCGTATTGAGCAAAGCAGCACGACCTTCCAAGGAATCATCCCTAGTCAGGAGGCACGTTGCGCTGGGAAAATCACACTAGATGTGGTATTCGGCACTCCGGAGAATTACAGGTCCAAAGAAATTACATTCCAAGTGGCCCCATTCAGTAGCGGATACCATGCCCTTCTAGGGCAGGAGGCATTCATGATCTTCCAAGCCATACCCCATTACGGTACATGAAGCTCAAAATGCCCCGGCCCAATGGAATCATCGCTCTAGCTAGTGATCCGGACATAGCACTTCGCGCCAGAACGAAACAGCCGCCCTGGCCCTCGAGGCATTATCCGAAGCCCTTGTGGCGGAGGAATTAACCATGCTGCGCTCCATAGTGGATAGGGACGACGTGATACTAGACAAAAGATCCAAGTCCACCTCTTTTAAACCAGCGGATGAAATAGTCAAATTCCAAGTCCATCCAATGGACCCCACAAAAACAGCATCCACCGGGGCACAGTTAAACCCCATTGTAGACATCACACTACCGGAGTTCCTGCGCGAGAATTGGGACATATTCGCCTGGCATCCTTCAGACATGCCAGGAATCCCACGCAGGCTGGCCGAGCATAGCCTTAACATTCTAAAGGGATTCAAGCTGGTCAAACAGACTCTTCGGCGTTTCTCCAAACATAAGCGACAAGCCATGGGAGAGGAGCTAGCCAAGTTGCTGGAGGCCGGATTCATTAGATAAATAAAGCATCCGGACTGGCTAGCAAACCTGGTGATGATACCAAAGAAGGACAAATCCTGGCGCCTATGTGTTGACTTCAAGGAACTTAATAAGGCTTGCCCAAAGGATCCCTTCCCCCTCCCTCGCATCGATCAAATTATCGACGCTACCACAGGACACGACTCATTGTGCTTCCTCGACGCATACTCCGGTTACCACCAAATTAAGATGGCAGAGTCCGATCAAGCCACAATGGCATTTATCACTCCATACGACCCTTTCTGTTTTAACACAATGCCCTTCGGGCTCAAAAACACCGGCGCAACGTATCAGCGCATGATTCACACATGTGTGGAAAAGCAGATCGGCAAAACAGTGGAGGCATACGTCGACGATGTGGTCGTTAAAACCAGACACATTGACTCCTTAATAGATGACTTGAGGCTCATGTTCGACAATCTCCGAACATACGACATTAAGCTCAATCCGGAAAAATGCGTTTTCGGCGTACTCGCCGGAAAGCTCCTGGGTTTTATCGTCTCCAGTAGAGGAATTGAAGCAAATCCAGCTAAGATCTGGGCTCTGTCGCAGTTGGCTATCCCAAGCGACCTCAAGCAAATCCAGAAGTTAACTAGATGTGTGGCGGCCTTAAGCCGCTTTATCTCCCGATTAGGAGAAAAAGGCACTCCCCCTCTATCGCCTTCTTCGACGCACCGAACACTTCGAGTGGACAGATGCAGCCACGACCAGATTGGAAGAAATAAAAGCCATCTTGGCCACCAACCCAATCTTCGCCGCACCAAATGTCGGCGAACCAGTGCTGTTAAATATAGCGACAGCTCACCAAGTTGTAAGCGCAGTGCTCGTCGTTGAACGAGA
Organism: Triticum urartu; assembly: GCF_003073215.2. Classification (NCBI taxonomy): domain Eukaryota; kingdom Viridiplantae; phylum Streptophyta; class Magnoliopsida; order Poales; family Poaceae; genus Triticum; species Triticum urartu. Next base: position 229,449,079 of record NC_053027.1, on the reverse strand, counting down.
GACGGACGAACATAAATTCCCACTTCAAAAGCCAGTATATTATGTATCCACTGTCCTCACTCCACATTATCAAAAGATAGCATACACGGTATTCATGGCATCCAGGAAATTACGACACTACTTTCAAGAGTGTTCAATTACGGTGGCCTCAGAAATACCACTCAACGACATAATAAACAACCGCGATGCCACGGGCCGGATTGCCAAATGGGCTATCGAGCTCCTCCTGTTCGACATAACATATAGACCATGGTGATCCATTTAGTCACAAGTATTGGACGATTTCATCGCCGAATGGACAGAAGCCGAACTCTCTAAAGAGTACTGCACATACTCCAATTGGATCATGCACTTCGACGGCTCTAAAATGCTGGCTGGTATGGGGGCTGGCGTCATCCTGACGTCCCCCACCGGAGATACAGTGCAATACATACTCCAAATACTATACACAGACTCCAATAACGCAGCCGAATACGAGGCCCTATTACACGGTCTCCAGATGGCAGTTTCCATTGGCATTCAATGCCTGGAGGTGCATGGGGACTGGAACCTCTTAATATCTCAAATAAATGGAGACTTCGATGCCAAGGATCCGAAAATGGCGGCATATCGCAACGCCGTCCTCAAAATGTCAGCTCGGTTCGAGGGGCTTGAATTCCACCATGTGGCTCAGGAAAACAATCAGGAGGTGGATATCCTTGCCCGTATCGGTGCTAAGCGCGACCCTGTCCCACCCAACATCTTCCTGGAAAAACTGTTTAAGCCATCTGTGGTATGGGAGGGGGACACCGGTAACAATAGTCCAGACCCGACCACAACATCAGATACCGAACACTATGACACAATCGGAGGCTCTGCCATCGAAATAACACCTTCAGCCCATGTGATAATGGCCATCATCGCCCCGTGGACAGAACCATTCCTGGCCTACCTAACCAGGCAGGAACTACTCGAGGACCAAAATGAGGCACGCTGCATAGTGTGGCGATCTAAAGCCTACAAGGTCCACGAGGGAGAGCTTTATAAGAAAAGCACTACCGGAGTCCTTCAAAGGTGCATCTCCGAAGAGGAAGGGCGGAAGCTTTTGGAAGAAATCCATGCTGGACTCGGCGGCCATCACGCCATAGCCCGGGCCCTTGTAAGCAAGGCCTTCCGTACAGGTTTCTATTCGTCGACGGCCCGAGCAGATGCACAACATCTGGTCCAACATTGCATCGGTTGCCAGCTTTTTGCAAACCATAGCCATATGCTTCCTACCGCTCTCCAAACAATCCCCATTACTTGGCCCTTTGCGGTCTGGGGGCTTGATATGGTCGGACCCCTTAAAGCGGGAACCCATAAGAAAAAATACTTGCTGGTCATGGTGGATAAATTCACCAAATGGATAGAAGCCAAACCTGTCAAAACGGCTGAATCCAGACCGGTGATAGACTTCATATCTGGGGTTGTACACCGTTATGGCATCCCCCACAGCATCATAACTGACAAAGGCACGGACTTTACAGCCGACGAGGTAAAACTTTGGTGCAGCAACATGGGCATCAAGCTCGATTATGCGTCTGTCTATCACCCACAAACTAACGGTCAAGTCAAGCGAGCAAATGGTCTTATCATGAGTGGCATCAAACCCAGATTAGTGCGGTCCTTAAAGGAATCAAACACGCACTAGGTAGAGGAGCTCGACTCCGTACTATGGGGGCTGCGGACCACGCCGAATCGCACTACCGGATACACACCGTTTTTATGGTGTACGGCGCAGAGGCGGTTCTGCCTTGCGACATAATTCAGGACTCACCTCAAGTGCGCATGTATGAAGAAAAAGATGCCGAACTCGATCGGCAGGACAGTTTGGATGCCCTGGAGGAGGAGCGCGACGTGGCAAAAGCCCTTTCAGCATTCTATCAGCAACATGCTCGAAGGTATCAAAGCAGAGAAGTATGGGCCAAAACCTATAACATTGGTGAACTAGTTCTACGCCTTCCAGAGAAGAAAAAGAACAAGCTCAAGCCCAAATGGGAAGGTCCCTTCATTATTGACCAGGTTCTGACCGGTGGAGCGTACCGTCTGCGGGATGCATCGGACAATCGACTCGAGCCAAACCCATGGAATGCAGCCAGAATCCGAAGATTCTACACCTAGTGCCGGACTCTATGTTCATCTCCTTACCTCCATCAATTTTTTGAGTATCAATTATCTGTCTTTTCTCTCTTTCTCGCTTTTTATTCTCCTCAAGGCCATAAAAGGCTAAACTTGTGTCTTGGTTACACAATCTTGACGCGCTAACCGCGCTCATTATACCCGGGGGCTTCTTATACAAAAGCTTAATATAACTATTTTTCTAGGCTTTATGCCCCGCACATGTGTTATTCTTCCACATGTACCTTTTTCGCCATTATATGCATCGATATGCCTTAAGTTTTGGCCAAGCTGGGTTGCCTGGCTCTTGTATTTATGCCCTACGTTCCCGTTAATTTGGCTAGGGCATAAGGGGAGCACCTCTGCGATTGTTACTACCGGGTCAGCGGGATGTGTACCTCAGACTGGGTGAAGCCAAAAGCTAGCGTTCTTAGGGAATATTCGGTCGGTGAACAAAAGATGACTTTTATTTAATTTGACACATGCCCCCAGATGTTTATAGCCTGTGTCTCTTTTCATAGTTCGGACATGCACATTAGGGCATGCGTACCCAGGGAAGGGAACCCTTAACGGAACTATTCTCCCTGGAAGATGTTTCTTACTATCCATGTAATATAACATAGCTAGTTGGGTACTTGTCTGTTCAAGCACTTATGACCCCTACGCCTGGTTTCCATGCATACCCCGGTTTTTACATAACCGAGCGGGTATTCGGATACACTCCGGACTATCGGGTCCGGAGGTCGAAGTGAAAAGGTCCGCCATGACAAATGATTTACAATCCGGCTAGGGACATTATATATGTAACTTGAAGTGCACAGTCACTAAGACTGATTAAATTCTTCTTTTATACCATCCAACAGGCTGTCTAGCCTACAATCTTGTTGGGAATACTTTGCGGCTGATTCTACTTGGTCATACACCAAACTGACGGGGATCTCTTTCCCATCGGGCCCCACAGGTCCGACCTCGGCCATGTGGTTTGGGTCAGCTTTGGTATATCGCGTCTTCACCATAGCCCAGGCTTCCCTTGAACCTTGTCGGCAGGACGATATCTTCCATAATCGGAAGCGCCGCCGCGCTCCCTTGAGCTTCTCTATAAGCTCCCCCATGCCTCCTGGCGAGGACGCGGATGGCCACATGGCTTGGGCAATACCCTGCATCACCTACCGAACTTGTTCGTGCAATTGTGAGAGCTCTGGTAGAAGATCACCTACAGACCCGGGCATCTCCTCCGCGGGACGACCCGTTAGCATACTTGCAGACATAACTCTGTTAGCTGGCTTCTTCGCCGAACTCCTTCCAAAGTTCGTTCAAGCACTTACTGAAAATGCCGCGTCGAAGCCGCTTATTCTCCTTCACGGAGTCTGCAAGCTGGGCTCGGACATCTTTCAGTTCCACGCCCAGCTGGATATTGGCGTCCTGGAGATTATTTTTCTCCTGCCTGACTCGCGTAAGCACGCGCTCGCCGGCATTTAGCTGTCGATCAGCATGTTCCGCATTCACCGGCACGGCCTCCGGATTCACTACGGGGTCATCTGCAACATCTATTGTTAGATTTGCATGCATGCCGCATACTATCTGGTACCTGTCATTCTTTGCAATGGAATCAAGTGTTACCAGAGTGGCCCTTCTCGGACTCCTTCAACACGGCAACAGCGGCCCGTAGCTGGGCTTTGCACTCTTCCATCTCTTGAGACAATTGGGAATTATTCTCTGTAAGAACCTGCACAAATAATGATCCTTAAATCAGTTGTGTCAACTGTTTCAAGTCTCAGGGGCTACTGATATATATAATCGTCAGATTTTCTTACCTGTATATCCCTTACATACTGGTCTGTGGCTCTGTCTAGACCATTTTGAGCAGCACGGATGTACACATCTCCTAAGTGGAAGGCATCAAATGCCTCTTGGGAGAAACTAGCGTCACGGAGTACGGCCCGACGACGCCTGTGATTCATGGCGCTCTCCACTTTGGAATTTGTAGCGGATAGTCTGTCCGCATCCTCTGTAGGAGGAGCATCCAGCGTTCGCCCCGTGTTAGCTTCCACCTCTATGTCCGGCCCTGGAGCCGGACTGGTGGAGGCGTGACCGACAACCTCTCCGGATATAGTCCGGCGAGTGTTTTTTCTACTAGGAAACATGGACGTCATTATATTTTAAGAAAGACGACTACCACGGAGCGAGGTTTTGTATCATACCTCTACACCGGCATCTCAGTCCTGACCACCATCCTTTTTGGCCTACCCGGCTTCGGTACCCCTTGTTGGCGAGTCACTGCGGGTTCGGCGTGGCGTCCCGAAGGCCTTCCTTGTAAAACACCATATGTGTACGGTAGGTGAAGTGCATAAAAGGGGATCCTTCTCGGAAGTTGGGACTCCGGTTTTTTCTTACATGCGATGCAGGGAGTAGCCCAGGATAGTCGGCCATGATGGCCACCATGGCGTCATCGCAGCTCAATTGATAGAATGTCCTGTCTATCAGCTCCACAAATATGTCCGGATCCTCTTCGAGTCTGGGATCGAGGGCCCGGTCAGGGTCCTCCAATTCTGGAGGTGGGCTGTTGACCTCCCTTACAGCTTTTGACAGTTCTTGCCGTGAAATGGCAAGGTGAGTATTTACGATGAAGAATGCGGGAAGGTTGGGAGTAAGTTATAGCTCACCCAGCTTGGAGGGTTGTACATGGAGAATCCATCCCGTGGCTTAATACGTATGAACTCCTCTTCCTCTCCCTTGAACAACTCGGACAATTTTTTTGCTAGAGCAGCAGCGGAGTCCGGTCCCTTGCGCCCGCAGCGGGTGGCATCATCTTCCCCGTTAAAGCACCACCGGGGGTGCCCTCGATATTGAAGTGGATGCACCCCCCGCATTATGCATATTGACATAACCTTGATTATTGTCAATCCTGATTGAGCCAGCACTTTAATCTGGTCCATCAGGTAAAGGACTTCTCCGTTGTCTTCCTCCTGGGGGCTCCATGGGCGCCAGCTTTGGCGTTTCTTCAGAGAAGCATTGTTGAACTCGGGAAGACCCCTCTGAATAGGATCTAGAAGGGGGACGTCCTACATGTAAAACCACTCCGAACGCCAGTCTTCGGACGTCTTCTTCGGGGTACCGGACATGTATCCGGTCCCGGCGATGCGCCATATTTCGGCTCCGCCCATTTGATATAGCGACCCCTCATGTGTGCGGGGCACAAGGCAGAATAGCCTCTTCCATAGCTCGAAATGAGGCTCGCAGCCCAGAAACAGCTCACAAAGGGCAACATAACCAGCGATGTGGAATATGGAAGCAGGGGTGAAATTATGCAACTGGAGGCTGTAAAACTCCAGGAGCCCGCGGAGGAACGGATGGATTGGAAATCCAAGTCCCCTTAGTAAATAAGGGACAAGGCATACCCGCTCCCCCTTGGAGGGTTTGGGGAAGCTCTTCGCTTGCTCCCCGTCATTATAGGTGGCGAGCCCGGCTCGAACAGGGACCATATATGCTGGAGGGAGAAATCCCTGGGTCTGCAACTCTACTAGTTGGCTATGCGGGACGGAACACTTCTCCCAATCACCGGGCTTAGGGCTACGGGAGCGGGAGGAGGAGCTGCGATGGCCGGCCATGTTGGAATGGATTTTTTCCGAGCGCGCTCCGATGGATACTCGCCGTGGGAGGATGGTGTGGTTTGGATCGAAGAATCCCCATCCCTTTAATAGACAATTTATTTACATGGCTAGGGGGCGAATGTAAAAACGCCCTGGCTCCTCGCATTCGCTCGACACGTGGAAGATAGCCCTTATTGGGCGCAGAAGCCAAGAAGTGCAACATTTATGGGGAGCCGGACACTACTCAGCAGATATTCAGAATTTGGAGAAGAACCCGCCTTGCAATGCTGAAGACAATATGCGCGCCGGACTCATCGTCATTGAAGCCTGGTTCGGGGGCTACTGAGGGAGTCCTGGATTAGGGGGTCTCCGGATAGCCAGACTATATCCTTTGGCCGGACTGTTGGACTATGAAGATACAAGATTGAAGACTTCGTACCGTGTTCGGATGGGACTCTCCTTGGCGTGGAAGGCAAGCTTGGCAATACAGATATGTAGATATCCTCCCTTGTAACCGACTTTGCGTAACCCTAGCCCCCTCCGGTGTCTATATAAACCGGAGTATTTAGTCCGTAGGACAACATACAATCATACCATAGGCTAGCTTCTAGGGTTTAGCCTCTACGATCTTGTGGTAGATAAACTCTTGTAATACTCATATCATCAAGATCAATCAAGCAGGACGTAGGGTATTACCTCCATCGAGAGGGCCCAAACCTGGGTAAACATCGTGTCCCCTGCCTCATGTTACCATCCGCCTTAGACGCACAGTTCAGGACCCCCTACCCGAGATCCGCCGGTTTTGACACCGACACATACTCTCGCTATTATGTTTTTATGCAAGGGTATTTTAGAGTCTGCCTCGAGAGAAGCAGAAAAGAAAAGAGATAAGTTGCTCCAGCTTTCTACGTGGGTAAGCACGGCATGTTACAGCGCTATAAAGGGTGCAGTGTCAGCAGATGGAGACGGTAAACGTAGCTCTAGAGTTGATGACCTCGCTCGCAATGAACCACCATCCCAGGTGCTTGCTTTAATTTTGCGGTGTCATATGTGGTTGCATGTTCCATATGATGTTTAGCTTGTATTCGAAAGGCCGAAGTCGGTCTTTATTAAGATAATGAAAGATATTTTTTACATGAACCACCATCCCGTGAGCACTAGAAGACAAATAGCTAGTCAGGGCATTGGCCGAGCCAGTGACAAGCCCAACAAAGACAGGCATCACCTAGAAGCCAACTAAAAAGCCGCGATGGTGGCGAAGCAGCCCGCCTCCCACCAGGCTCTCAGGTCCTAGATGATCATGCTCACCACTCCAGCCAAATGTCTAGCTTGTATTGCTTCCAGTTTGGTTAAATTGCATGTGCTTGGCTTACACATTATACCTTTGAATATGACATGCCTTTCTGTTTGCGGTACACACTAGTACATCTTTGTATTAACCATGTTCTTACATCAAACTAATGTTCTTGTGTATCCCTCATCAATCACTTATGATGAGGTAGTCATGCAAGTGGACTACTCCTCATTTAAAGAATGCAGTGTCAGCCTCCCGACATGATTCTCAAGAAACAACAAGGCTATATGAAGATAGTAAACATAGATCTGTAGTTGATTACCGCATTTCCCCTACACTAGCATCACAGGTGCTTGCTCTAACTTGGCAGTGTGATATGTGGTTGCACGTTGCATATGGTGTCTAGATTGTAATTCTTCCAATCTGGTTAAACTGCATGTGCTATTCTGCTTAGCTTATACATTATACCTGTTAATGTGACATGCCTTCCTGTATTTAGTACATAGTACATCTGTCTATTAAGCATGTCCTTACATAAAACTATTGTTTTTGTATCCTGCATCAATCAATATGAGGAGACACCTTTAGTATATGAAGTGCGATATTAGTTGCATCTTTCATATGATTTATAGCATGCGCTGCTTCTAATTTGTTGAAATTCCATTTATGATGGGACGCTTTTAACTTGGCAGAGTCATATTGGTTGCATCTTTCATGTGGTGTCCAGCTTGCATTGCTTCTTATTTGTTGGAATGGTTTCTGCTTAGTTTACACAAACAGTTGTGAACATGCCATGTCGTCCTGTTTTTCATACATATTCCATCCTGGTATCATGTGTTTGCCTTACATCAAAGTAGTGATTGTCAGTATCATGCATGAATGAGTTCTGAAGAGAGAATTTTATTACTTTTTCTTGTCGGTTTTACTTGAAAATTCAAAATCAATAAAGCGTAAGGAAGTTAGCAAGGCAGCGGATAAAGGTGCTCCTTCCAAACGGAGAGCCTCTACAGAGTCTACTCCTCCATCCCCCCAAGATGATTTCCAAGACAACACATGCATAGACACTCAACGTAGCTGTGTTTATGATGAGCACATCTCACCTAGTGCACCATCACCGGTGCTCCCTCTAACTTGGCACTGTTATATGTGGTTGCATGTTATGTGTGATGTCTAGCTTGTATTGCTTCTAATTTTGTTGAATTCCATCTGCTTACTTTACACATTATACTTGAATAAGACACGTGTTCCTCTTTCTAGAACATACAATATCTGTCTATCACACCATGTTCTTACATCAAATTACTACTATTGTGTAACCTGCAACAATCACTTATCATAAGACACGTTTGACTTCGGAGTGTGATATAGGTTACATCTCGCATTCTTTTCTAGCTTGTACTACTAATTTGTTGAAATGGCACTTATGACGAGACAATTTTAACTTGGTAGAGTGATATTCGTTGCATCTTTCATATGGTGTCTAGCTTTCATTGCTTCTAATTTGTTGAAATGCCTTCTCCTTAGTTTACACATCCTAAGCTGTGAATATGTAATGGCACTAATGACAAGAGGCCTCGAACTTGGTAGTGTGATGTTGTTTGCATCTTGCATATGATTTATTTCTTGTACTGCTTCACATTTGTTTAAACGCCATTTATGATGAGACACTGTTAACTTGGCAGAGCGATATTTGTAGCATCTTTCATATGGTGTATACCTTCCATTGCATTGCTTCTAATTTAGTGAAATGTCTTCTGCTTAGTTTACACATCATAGTTCTGGTTATCCCTTCTGTCCTTTTTTTCGTACATATTACATCCTCCTATCATGTGGTTGTCTAACATCAAAGTTCAGCTCGTCTTTATCACACATCAATTTGTTCTGAAGAACTAAATTGTTATTCGTTTTTCTTGTCGGCTTGACTTAACACGCCACAGAGAAAGTGGAAGAAACACAGAATGGTAGGGAACGGGAACCGGAAGAATCTTGCAGATTCTGCTGGTACTAATGGTGCAATAGAAGGTCAAAGTCCAGCGGAAAATTCTACAAGCAGGGTATCCCATGCTACATGAGCTGCAGAAAAAGCCAAACAGAAACAAATAGCTGCTACCAAACAAGCAGAGAAAACCCTAGTTCTTACAACACCTTCGACAGTACTACTAGCTGCACGAGTTACTCATGCGTCAACTGAGCTAGGAGAACGTTCCCAAGATCCCTTGCCACCTGACACTACTTCCCAAGCACTCTTGACGCAAGACGAGTTGGCAAGATCAGATGAACCTTGTGAGCTTCAACAACAAGAAGGTAGTTGCTGGAGTCAAGTTATAGTTGCATGCTTCTTTATATGTAGTCTCACAGTTTGATGTACACTAACACTTCCTATGTTCGTTGTTGGACTAGCACCTAGGCGCAAGAGGAAACAAACATCAGGGATAATGCTCGATAGGTTAACTAAATCTAGGGGAGGAAGAATGGAGATCTGTTTTGAGGCAGGTTTAAAAAGGCCACATGATGCTACAGAGTCAGCCAAGTTAGTATCAGAGGCAGCGGTTGCCATTAGGTGTCATGTACGTATCCTCCCAAAATGGATTCAGTACAAGAATGACAAAGACGGAACCCAGTTCAACACCTTCCTCGACTATTTATCTATAAGTATGGTTATGTATGGAAACTAGTAATATCGTCTTGCTCTGTCCCATACTTTCTAGGTTGCTGATAATGAGACTCCCATAATTTTCTACAGGTGAGGTTCAAGTTGGATAGCCTAGATGATGCAACCAGGCAAGCTTGCACCCATGTTTACAAGTCTGCTCTGCGACAATATCGGTATAACTTGAGGAAACTCACTTTGAAGGCAAGGCTAACAGTGAACTTTCCCAAACATCTCCAGTGGAAAATATATTGGATGAAGACTGGAGGGGCCTCGTTAAACACTGGTCTGATCCGAAGTATTAGGTACATTATATATATGTGATCAGATCACATGTTGAAGTCCTATTTATGCATGTGCCACACAAATCTATCTTCTTGTAGGTGAAATGTTCAAAGAACAAGGCCAATCGTACAGAAGTGAAATTCCAACAGACGACATGATCTCGTAGCTATATTGCACACTGCGAGGCTCTTATAATTAGCTGTTGTTTCACTCTTTTCGCTGTACCATATTATCAGATCTATATTGACTTGTTCCATATGCAGAGGAAAGCCCGCAAGGCCAAAAAGTACCCAAACCATATGCTGTGGAAATCTTCAAGGACTATCACACCAGCAAGAAGAAGGGCATGACTACACCAGTCAAAGCCGCTGTTGTAAGTCCTTAATCCTCATGCCTTTTAACTACTACTTATTCTAACTTGTGCCTTGAACTGCATGGTTTGCAGCCAATGTCTATTACTCTTTTCAATTTTATACACAATTGTATTAGCGTACCATTGCACCTTACAAGGTTTAAAAGAGAGGAGTGATGTTCCTTTGATCTTGACCTGTAATCTAGTTCCGTGCTGGACTTGCCCACACAACGTTACAATTGCCTGTTTGTCTGTTCTTAGTTGTTTTGTGATATGAATGATGTCATACTATGCTTACCGTATTATAAACTTCGTCTCTTTATCCTTATCGCTCAATACAATGTGAAGAAATAGACAATACATTAGCGATGGTACATGGTCATATGTTTGGAACCTGGTTTTATTATGTACTTTGCAATAAAATACAGCTAATATTTTACATGGGTTCACCAGAATAAATTCTGCATATAGACCAAAGCTATTTTGTTTGGTTTTGCTGCCTCCTTAATATCTTCTGCTCTGGTACTACTAATGTAAAACCTCAACTTTTCAGCGAGCTATGGAAAAAATGGTGGAACTGCCACCTTCTGAAGGCGGCGAGGCAACTATAACCGCAATGTCAGCTCTTGCTGCAGTGGGTCGGTACTTGTCCACTAACAATGCCAAAAGCACGTTCCTGCGTAATACTGGGTTGGTTGTTAAGGCAATCTCGTGCAAACTGCCTCATGATCAAGATATGGAAGCTCAAAACAATGTTGTATCTACGCTCCAGACACAAGTCCATTCCCTAACAGAGACCCTTTGTGAAACAAGGAGAGACATTGTTCGAGGTTGTCAAGATATGCATGGTTTTGAAACCAGCTATCAGACATTTGCTATGTTGTTCAGGAGCCTAGGAGAATCGAAGGCGAAGGTTATGGTGCTCCATCGGACAATACAACATGAAAACGTAACCGTCAGGTCAAATGCACTGAGCTTATGAACTTCTGGTGGTGCATTTATGTGCTAGACTGTTAACTTTTATGCCAACCTTCCTTTTTTTATAGTTGTAATTTGTTTTGGTGCGATCCAAAATTTGTTCTTAACGTGCAGCCACCAGCTGAAGAAAACAGCAAGCCATTTTTGTATAGTGTAGGGTGTTCCCTATATTTGCACCATTGGCGAACTTTGATGCCCACCGGCTGTAGTTAACATGGGCCTCCTATAGGATGTAGAAACAATGGGCCTTCTAATGGCCGTATGAACAATGAGCCTTCTACGTGGCGTAGAAACAATGGTCCTTATACGGGCCGTAGACACAATGGGCCTTCTACGGGCCATATCATCAATGGGACTTCTACGGGTCGTATGATCGGTTGGCCAAACATGGGCCAATAACAGACCACATTATGGCCGTAAATGGGCTAGAGTTGAAATCGTCCGTTCATGGGCCAACCATAACGGGCCGTCATTAATCGGGCGTATTTGATGACGCTATGAAAACGTCCCAACGTATTAACGGGCCACAAACGGTCCGACTATAACCACGGGCTGAATTTGGCCCACAAGCAGAAAATGACAGTAAAGGGCCATAAGTAAATGAATGCTAGAAATGAGCCCAAGAATAAATGGGCCCTGAGAAGGCCAAAAGATAACATGGGCTGGAAACGGCCCAACGGAATAATGGGCCGTTAATGGGTATAAAGTGATACACTGTTCATTACAGGCTAGTTTCACCACATGCCGTTAATGGGTATAAAGTGATACACTGTTCATTACGGGCCAGTTTTACCATGGGCCGTTAATGGGCCGGGAGTAGTAAGGGCCTCATATGGGCCGAAAGACGTCATGGGCCATACATGGGCCAGAAGTTAAAACGGACTGGAATTATATTGGACGGCCCAGATGACGCTACTGGGCCTAATTCGGATAGGCCGTAAACGGGCCCTGGGTTAGCGGGCTGTAAATGGGCTATATGCGAACATGCCGTTAACAGGCTTGCCATGGGCCGTCCTGCCACATTTTGACCAAGTCAAATGGGCCGGCCTTTTCATAGGAATGGGCCTCTATTGGGCCGTGCCGCGTGTCGACGTATCATAGGCGCTTTGGGTCCAATGAGTGGATGCCATCTGTCCCAATGGTGAGCTGACACGTGTTTCCTCTAGCCAATGTTGATTTTACACATGGAAAATCCCCATTGGTTGGGGCTGTTAACGGGTTATCGGATCCAAAACCGGACCCGATAGCTTAACGGCGTTCCATTACAGTGGATGCCACGTGTCGGTCACCCTTGACGAAAGCACTTCTGTGACGCGCGATTTATCGTCATGGAAGTGGACACTTTCGTGATGATAATTTTGGTAATGTCATGGAACACTTCTACGACAGCACAAGTATGACTATCTTGATTCTATCATAAAATTGTCATGGATGTACATGCATGACAGAGAACATGACCTACTGTGACAAACACGTATCATCACGGAAGTGTATTTTTTTTGTAGTGATACTGCATCCAGGACGGTGAGCTGTACAGAAAATGACCAAATGATGTTTCCTTGAGATGCATCTCCAGGGAGCAGGGGAGCGAGCTGCTAGCTGACATACATGGTGGAGACCGCGGGCATCACTCCTCGTCTCGTACCCTGGTCGGCAAGGCGTTCTGCAGCAGGTTCTACTAGCCCACGGCACTCAACGACGCGACCGAGCTGGTAAAGTCCTGCGAGGCGTGCCAATTCCATGCCAAGCAGGTCCATCAGCCGGTTCAGGGCCTCCAGACCATCCCGCTCTTGTGGCCATTCGCAGTCTGGGGGCTGGATATCCTAGGCCCATTCCCTCGAGCGCCTGGGGGCTACCGCTACCTCTACGTCGCCGTCGACAAGTTCACCAAATGGGCAGAGGTGGAGGTCGTCCGCACCATCCCGGGCGGGTCTGCAGTTAAGTTCATCAAGGGCCTCGTGAGCCGGTTCGGGGTCCCTAACCGCATCATCACCAACAACGGTTCGCAGTTCACTAGCAATCTCTTCAAGACATATTGTGCTAACCTTGGAATGTAGATCTGCTACGCTTCGGTTGCACACCCCGGGAGCAACGGCCAGGCCGAATGCGCCAACGCGGAGGTCCTGAGAGGCCTCAAGACCAGGACCTTCAAGAAGAAGCTCGAGGCCTGCAGACGGGGTTGGCACGACGAGCTCCAGTCCGTGCTATGGTCCATCCGCACCACCTCCACCAAGCCAATAGGCGCGACCCCTTTCTTCCTCGTCTACGGAGCAGAAACGGTTCTCCCTCACGAGGTCAGGCATCACTCCGCGCGGGTCCTGGCGTTTGATGAGGTGCAGCAGGATGCCATGCGGGGGATGGACCTCGTGCTGGGGGAGGAACACCACCATGAAGCCTCGCTTTGAGCAGCAAGATACCAACAGGCGCTGCGACAGTACCACTGTTGCAGCGTTCGCTCCAGGACGCTCGAGGTGGGTGATCTCATCCTGAGGTGGGTGCTCTCTAGGGGAAGGGCTGCACAAGCTCTCGCCCATGTGGGAGGGCCCATTTAGGATCGCCCGCGTCTCCAAGCCTGGCGCCGTGCGCCTGGAGGCGCGGGACGGGATCCCCATCCAGAAGGCCTGGAACATCCAGCGCCTCCGGAAGTTCTACCCATGAAGCAAGGCCCAGTGCCTGTGAAGGTCTCCGCTCGTGACATTCTCACATAATAATGAGTGGGGCTGTACACGCCCTGGAGTCTCAGGAGTGCCGCCCTCGGGCCTCGGGGGCTCCCACCCACGTCCTAGGTGCAGCACTTAGCTCTGTGCTGGTGAGAATACTAGACTAGGTGCTGGACGCGGCTTTTCATTTGCTTTCTGAAGTTGGCTTGCCCCTTTGCCTTTAGTGAAATTTGGAGTTCTGGCGTTTCTCGTTGGTTTGGTTGAACCCCCTCTTCTTTCTGATCCTTCCCTCGATCCTTTGTTTCTTCGCCAGGGAGGGAGGCAGTTGCCCGACACTCTCTCTTGCATGCCCCGCAAGGCGGGCTAGACAGGCAGTGCATGCATGCGCACTTCCCTGGTTTCCGCGAGGCGTCCTCGTCTGAGCTTGTGGTCGGTGCATCCCCCTTTTTTAGTCCGTGCCCCACGGGTACCGCGACGCAGTGCGTTTGGCCATAACCAGCCCATACCTGAGGCTTTGTGCAAGGAAGGCTATGGATTTCTTGACGACTTTTTGCAGCTTCGTGGTGTCACTCAAATCAACAACGGGGAAATCCCACCAGGTACCTAGAGACGCGCGCCGTCATGACGTCAAAGCTGCTTCGGACACATCAAGCTAAGTTGCCCCCTCTACACCCTTATAAAGCATAGATCTCACAACACAACCCGGAAACAATAAATGCACCATAAAAGCAACATAAGCACCACAGTTCATTACACGGCCTCGTAGGGCCCCAAATTCGTTTCTGACAATGCATGGGTAAGGGAAGAAGAATACAAGCAAAAGCGGCTCCTACGACATGGCTGCTCATGAGGGTCACCCCGCTCTCAGCTAGAGCCTTCCTCGCGCTTCACTGGGGCGCGACGGCGGGATGACCCGCCACCATCCTCGAAGCGGGCCCGACGGCTGGTCGTAGTCGTCACTGCTGGAGCTTTCGTCGGAGGAGGAGCTGCCATAGCGTGGCGAACCGCAGTCGCCACTGAGGGGAAGGTCGCCCTCGTGCTTGTCGCGGCCATCGCCAAGGCCAAGCACCTCGCCACCATCGTCGTCGTCTTCAGGGCAGCATCCAGCACGGCGACCATCTTCCCCGAACACCCTCACGAGGAGGGTTGCAGCGCCATCGTACTTGAAGTGGAGGGCGCACTGCCCGCCCAAGCCAAGCGCGCGGGCAAACGTCTGCCAGCCGCGAGCTAGGGCCACGTTGCCCGCGGTAGAGATCTTCACCGCGACCCACAAGGCCTGGCTACAGCAGCCGTCCGCCTGTAGCCAGAGGCTGCCGTGACCCGAAGCCGCCAGCTCTCCGGCAAAGAAGCGCGGAAGCTTGAGCCAGGTGCCGGTCGGGTTCTCTGACCACACAACGAACTCCGAAAGCACACCTCCATGGAGTGGAAGCGTGGTCGGGGAGGCCTGGCAACCACGGTGCACCTCAACTCGCCGACGGAACCGCCACGCCCCAAGCGACTTCCACCAGGAGGAGAAACGCCGCCTCGGACGCCCGGAGCAGCACCGGACCCCGAAGAGATCCGTCCTTGACCATGGGGAGCCACAGTGGGGGTCGAGGCATGCTTGCGAGGGCGACCACGCCCCCTCTTGGGCGGAGGAGAACCAGACCTCTCATGGCGAGCCTTTCCTTTCTCCACGACAGAGAACCTCTTCATCGGTGCCATGGATGTCGTGGCTAGCAGTGAAGCGAGGAAGAAGACGCAAGCGGGACATAGGAAGAGATGGGCGACGGGGCATCCGCCCCTCCCCATTTATAGAGGGAGAAGGCCAACCGACGACCCCCACGATCACACGTAATGATGGATTTTCTGCATGGACTAGGGACTCGTCAAGTCGGGCAGTTGCCGAGGCATCATGGGGAAGCGGAGACACCCATGTCCCATCAGTCGCCACACGTCAATCAAGGACGCAGGCTATTGGGGCCCACGGTGCTCCGCACTTGCCCTTTGGCTTCGCCTCAAAGCCAAGTCCGAGAGCGCCTTGGGCCCGGGGGCTACTGTCGGCGTTTTGGGAACGGGGGTCCCCAGACTTGCCTGCCTGCGGCCCACGACGTGGCTCCTCCAGCGGCCTGGTATGGCCCATCTTCACTAGCAAAACACCCAAGACCCTCACGAGGGGCCAAGCCTCGTGAGGCGGATGACACAAGACCTCCTCAGGGGCAGCCTCACTAGGCTGGCTCACGAGGAGCGGAGAGATCAAGGCGAGGGGCACCTCGTGAGATTCCCGTGACGTGAGCCATGATGACCAAGGCCAGGCGGGTGCCAGGAAGGCGCCAGCGGGCGCAGAGCACCAGTTGCCTCTTTGGTGCTAAAGGAGCAGGCGCAGGCAAGGAGTCCCGAGGCATCAGGCAAAGGTTTCCATATCGGTATAACAAGACCAAGACCAGTAGGACGGCGGGATGGAGGTCATCGCGGAGCCCACGACGGCGTCACCACTAGAGCCTTTGGCAGGCGAAGACCACCTTTTGTTAGGATAGCTAGTACTAGTTATCCCCCTTCAAATTGGCCGTTGTGGGCTCCCTTCCCGCCTAATATTTGGGAAGAGGACCAGGGCCTCTATAAATAGGATTAGCCATCACCATAGGTGGGGGTTAGATCCATTCCACCCTCATATGCACAAGCTCATCGAGCTCAAGAACACCTCTCCCTAGGAGGCTATTCTTCCCTTGTACTTGTTCATCCTCAGCCTACAAGGCAGTCCACCACACCACACTGGAGTAGGGTATTACACCGCATCGGTGGCCCGAACCAGTATAAACTCTTGTGTCCCTTGTTCTTCGAGTTCGGCGAGCTAGGTTTTTATCGTTGCGAGGGCGTGAGGGGGAAGGAAAGATCTTTGTGTGCACCCCAGTGTTCGAACCTCAAGGGTTTTGCCGGAACCTGAAATCCGACAGCCGTGTACCGTGCACACAGGACCCCGTGTGCACGGGCCCAACTTACCCCGTGCGCACGGTCCCTTTAGGATGAACGACTGTGAGCTGCTATTGGGCCTCCACTTCGTCCCGCTCGCCCACCTACCCATATATTCCGTACCTAGGGTCATGTTTAGGGTCAGCAAAGTATATGTGAGATATTGATAGGGCTTTGCTACTTCTACCACTCCTCTTGGAGATCAAGATCTCTTAGGAGAGGATCCCAAGTGGATTTGAAGACCTACTCTTTGGATAAGACTATCATCTAGATGATAGAGGCGAAGGTGTCTCGATGTTTCGATGAGATAGCTATCATTTTCTGTGTGAGTCGACTTTGACGACCCGACTACGAACATGCGAAGGCATCGTGCCTTAGAAATCACTAAGCCAACTTCCGAAGGGTTATTGACCACGCCGGAGCATGATCAAGCTGACCACGAGGGTCTATTTCCTACGAGCAAACAATGAACAAGCAAGAAACTGAGATTGCAATCTGGCTATTGCGAATATAAGAGCAAAGCTTTATTGATGAAAGTGGGGTTCTACGACATCTTAGGCTAGTCGTTGAACACAAATGAAGTACGCGAAGTTGCATCTATGGCGAACTTTTAATTTAAATAGAACCCAAAGTCTAAACGATGCCCTAAGGGCTGTATATATGGTGGAAGAGGGGGGGATTTCGTGGCCCCTTGGAGGAGGGGTCCGAAACCAACCCGAACTCTGTTTTCCCCATAGATACAGACTCTAAAAACAGCCTATACTTCTGTATTTCAGAATTACATGGGCTGGTCCAATAATAAGGTGACACAAAACCTATAATAGCCTTTGGACGAAATTTATGAAGTGGCATCTTGTATATTTCTTCCAAGGCTTCATGCACTCATTATGGTGGCTTCAAAGTCCTGAAATCATAACTTGTAACTCTGTTCTTGTTAGCCTTGCGCATGCCATCATCTCCATGCTTGTAAGTGCATCTAGTGCCCCTTAGTGATTTTGGTGTATTGAAGACTTATAGGTTAAGGGACTAATGCGTTTGTAAGTGTACAAAGGTCTATAAGCATATGAGGAGTTTGATATTTACAGAGAAAGTCGACCCCTAAAAATGAAGTTCTTTGACTGAAGACTTTGGATTTCTGAAGACTTTGAAAGTGAAGAAATTGGTGTGACCTTGAAGACTTGGTATTCATTCGATGAACATGAAGCGTGAAGACTTTTGTTTTCGTAGTTTCATTTTCTCTTTCTTGAGTCATAGGAAACACCGTACTGTTAAAGGGGGTCGAGGAAATACTAAGGAAAAATTTCCATGTGATGCTCAACTCAAAATCCTACACCTACCAATCCCTTCGAGTGAAGCCATTGGAAATCTCATACAGTCCAGTCATATTCTTCAGTGACAGAGACAAAGTTGTTCTGGTCTCTGAGGAATTTGTTCTGACTGAGGAGTTAGGAATTCGCTAATGCGGATTACCTACACAATGAGGAACATGATAGCCCTGAGGATTTTGCTACTCAAAATTCCGACCGTTGCTGTGCTATGAGCTAGTTGTCCCAAAATATCTATCCACCTAATGCTCATATCATTGAAGTGCATTTATGTCTTATCATGTCGGGCTGCTCCCTAGGCTATAAATAGCCGCCCCCTACAACCACTAGCTGGTTGGCTGCTCCGAGAGAAACTGACACTTGTCATTTGAGAGCAACCCATCCTCCGAGGACTTTGAGAGAAAATCATCAAGTGAGGAAAACCCAAGCCCAAACACCTACAAACCCCAAGTGATTGAGCATCACTGAAGAGATTGATCCAGCATGGATCCGACGCTTGTTACCTTTGAAGACCGTGCTTCTTCCAGACGGTTAGGCGCCATGGTCTAGAGAATCAAAGAGGAATTGTGGATCGCCGAGTGACCAAGTTTGTGAAGGTTCAGAAGTCACCTGAAGACTTACCATGAGTGATTTGGCGAGGTTTGTGTGACCTTAGATCAAGGAGAATACGGTGAGGACTTGGTGTCCTGAGCTAGGTGTTCAGGACTGGGTGTCCGGGACTGTGTGTCCTCGAGTTTAAATACTCAGCCGCTCCAACCAGACGTACAACTGAGACAGCAGTCGGAACTGGTCTACCAAATCATTGTCTTCACCAAGCTTACTGGTTCTATTTCCTCAACTCTTTCATTTCCTCATAATTGTGTTGTGTACTCATTCATATCTGCGCTTGAAGACTTTGATTGAAGATTCTCTCAATTTCCTCAGTTCAATTTCTTCAGTCTGTTTGTCTTCATCCTGAGTTATCCTGTGCTTACGCTTTCTGTACTCTGTGCCTGTCTTCATTTCATCATGATGACTACGCTTGTATTATGTTATGTTTACTTTTGAGTACTTATTCCACTGCTAGGAGTTCTTCGCTAAGGAATTTCCTCATCTACAAATTCCTCAGTGAAGAATTCACAAAAATCACCTATTCACCCCCCTCTAGTCGATATAACGCACTTTCAATTGGTATCAGAGCAAGGTACTCCCTTGTTCTGTGTGATTTTTGTTTAACCGCCTGGAGTTTAGTTATGTCGACCGCAGGTATGAAGAAAGTGACATGCCCCATCTTTGACGGTCACGAGTATCCCAAGTGGAAGGCCATGATGAAGAAGCGCCTCATGGCAATGAACAGCGAGCTGTGGACCGTCACTAAGATTGGTCTTACCGATCTGTGCAAGATGGCGGAAGCAGATGACATTCGCAAGTACACTCTTCTCAACCTCACAGCAAAGGACGTCATCTGCTCCTGTCTGTCTCAAAATCAGTTCAGGAATATCATGCATCTCGATCATGTGAAGCTTATCTAGGACCGTCTCTTTGAGGTCTATGAAGGTCATCAAACCTGTCATGATCCTTGGTTTGAGGACTTCAAGGAATCTCTCAAAGCAATGACATTCGAACTAGAATCATCATCTTCTGCATCATGCCTTATGGCAAAGGATGCTAAGGTAACTGAATGCTACCTATCTGAGTCTAGTGATGATGAATCTGGTGATGAATTTGGACCCAGCTATGTCAAACTTGCTTCCCTTGCCACTAAACAACAAAGAGCTTTGGAAAAAGTTCATTACATGCTAAACAAAAGTGATGATATGTTGGGTGAAGAAATGGATCGCACTAAAGCCTTGACTGAAAATCTTCAGAGACTTCAGACTAGGTTTGACAACCTTCAAGGTCGTCATAACAATATCTTATCTGATCATGAGAAGCTTTCTTATGAATTTCTTCAAAGAAAGCAAGACCTTGAGAAGCTAAGAGTGAGTTATGAAGATCTTCAGAAGGAGCGCGATTCATAACTTGCTCAACAAATCAGCGCTTCTCAGGAACAATTTGTCCCTCCTTGTTTGAAATGCATTCAACGTGAATCTGCTAATTCTTCACCTGAATGTTCAAATGCTGCTAATGTTTCAAATTCTTCACATGCCTCTGCTAACACTAAATCCTCATCTGAGGACATTGCTAGTATCACTGACGATGCATGGCTGAAGGAATTGTACATGACAGGCATGTATAAAAGCCTCAAAGGGCATCAAACTCTTTGTGATGTGCTTAAAAAGCAGATCCTCAACAGGAACCCTAGGAAAGAGGGTATTGCCTTTGAGAGGAAACTCAATGCTGATGGTACATATTGGAAGCCTGAGCAGTACCCCAAAACTACATGGGTTGCTGCAAAGGGACCTCCAGTTGATCCACCTAACTTATCTGGATTTGCATGTGAATCTCCTCGTTCTGATGATGAGTCATTTGACTCCAACTATAAACTGTTCAAAAATCAGAATGGTGAAGTATTTGCTAGATATGTTGGCACTAACTGCAGGAACGGTCCCCCTATGAAGAAAATCTAGGTTCCCAAAAGATGCCTTGAAAATCTTCAGGTGAATGTCATCATGACGCCACCTGTGAAGAATAGGAACCCCAGATCAAATTCTTCATATGGACCAAATTCTTCATATGGATCCAAGTCCTCATACGGACCAAACTCCTCACATGGATCATATTCCTCAAAAGGATTAAAGTACTCATATGAACATCATCGTGCTAACCCGTCTGTTTCGCAGGGAAGATCTAAGGATTATGGATATGCGCATTATTCTTCAAATCATTATGTCCATAAGTCCTCGAAGAATTTCTCTTCTTTTTCATATGCTTATCCTAACTCCTCTTATGTGAAATGAAATGGACTGGCTTCTATGCCACCTTTCTCGTATGGAGCTCGCAGAGTGATGAACTCTTTGCCACCCCTTCAGATGTGGGTGGTGAAGAAAAAGAACTAATCTCTTCTGCAGGGTCAGGTCTCCAAACGTACGCAATTGTCTGAAGAATTTGCTGGAGACCTGAGTATGCCTGAAAGGACGCTGGCTAATCATGAAGAAATGGACTTTCATTTCTCATGTCCTCCTACTGCTTTATCTGTTCATTTGCTTGATGAAATTGATCTGATGAATTGATGTCATATTCTTCACTAATGAAGTATATGAGTTCGTAAGTTGCACTAATTCATCTTCAGTATGATCAGCCCAAAGCCACTGAGTGGGTCCTTGATAGTGGATGTAAAAATCACATGACTGGTGACAAGAATCTATTGATGGATGCTCCATTATCTCCGTCGCATCTGAAGCATATCATCTTTGCCGACAAAGGCAAAAGTCAGGTACTGGGTCTAGGTAAGGTTGCGATCACAAAGGATCGACACATGGACAAAGTCATGCTTGTCGAGTCCTAAGGATACAACCTCATGTCTGTCTCAATGCTTTGCGATCTTGATATGGTTGTTTTCTTTGGCAAGTACCGTTGTGTAGTGCTTATGGAAGATGAAAATTCCAAAGTGTTCGAAGGCTTTAGGAGATGAGACTTGTATATTGTTGATTTCCCTACAGGACCACAACCAGCCGTGTGCCTACTTGCAAAAGCTTCAGAAGGCTGGCTCTGACATCGACGACTTGGTCATGCAGGCATGAGGAATTTGCACACGCTTGCGAAGAAGAAGCATGTCATTGGCATTGAGAATGTCAAATTCCTCAAGGATCACTTATGCGGAGCCTGTGAAGCTGGAAAGATGACCAAGGCCAAGCATCCAACGAAGACAATCATGACTACTACTCGACCGTTTGAATTGCTTCACATGGATCTCTTTGGTCCTAATCATTATTCTGCTATTACAAATGGTGCATCTCTATATGGCTTTGTTATTGCTGATGATTACTCTCGATACACATGGGTACACATTGTTACTTACAAACATGAAATGCAGGAAGTCTTCAAACGATTTTCCTCGAGGGCTTCAACCAAAGTCTCCAAACGATTTTCCTCGAGGGCTTCAACCAACTTTGGTGTGAAGAATTCTAGTCTAGATGACTATCTTGATGAACTTGGTATTACTCATGAGTTATCTGCTCCTTATACTCCTCAGCAGAACGGGCTCGTGGAGTGCAAGAACAGGACTCTTGCTGAGATGGCTCGCAATATGCTTGATGAATACAAAACGCCTCGTCGTTTCTGGATTGAGGCAATTGATACTGCGTGCCACATCATCAATAGAGTATATCTTCACAAATTCTTCAAGAAGACTGCCTATGAACTCCTCACTGACAAGAAACCCAATGTAAGTTATTTCAAAGTCTTCGGTGCTAAATGTTGGATTAGAGATCCTCATCACAACTCAAAATTTGCACCGAAAGCACATGAAGGTTTTATGCTTGGCTACGGAAAGTATTCACACATCTACAGAGTCTTCAACAACGTTCTTCACAAGGTTGTTGAAACTATAGATGTGCGGTTTGATGAAACTAATGGCTCGCAAAGAGAGCACCTACCTACTGTGATAGATGAACCAGCACCTGAGGAAACTATCAAGTTCAAGGCTACTGAAGATGTAATTCCTACTGAAGAATCTGCTGAAGAATTCATTCCAAAACATGAAGAACATCGAGCTAATGCACCTGAAGAAAATACGGAAGAAAATGGTGCTGAAGAGAATGCTGATCAAATTCCTCAACGACAACCAGCTCACCCCTCGCATTGCAAAAGAAGTGCAAGTTGAAAAGATCATCAATGACATCAAAGCGCCAGGTCCTCTCACACGCTCAAAAGCTTCACATTTATCTAACTTTTGTGGGCACTATGCTTTTCTCTCTATCACAGAGCCCACTAAGGTAGATGAAGCATGTCTGGAGCCTGAGTGGATTCAGGCCATGCAAGAAGAACTACATCAGTTCGAGCTCAACAACGTCTGGGAACTGGTCAAACATCCAGATCCTCGCAAGCACAATATCATTGGCACAAAGTGGATCTACCGCAACAAGCAAGATGAAAATGGCCTTGTGGTGAGGAATAAGGCACGGCTTGTAGCTCAAGGCTACACACAGGTTGAAGGAATTGATTTCGATGAAACTTTCGCACCTGTTGCTAGACTTGAGGCTATTCGCATAGTACTTTCTTATGCTAACCATCATGATATCACTTTATATCAAATGGGTGTGAAAAGTGCATTCCTCAATGGTAAGCTTGAGGAAGAAGTATATGTTGCTCAACCCCCAGGTTTTGAAGATCCAAAGAATCCTGACAAAGTCTTCAGACTCAACAAGGCCCTCTATGGCCTCAAGCAGGCCCCACGGGCGTGGTATGATACCTTGAAGGAATTCTTCATGAAGAAAGGCTTCAAACCCGGTTCACTCGACCCTACTCTTTTCACTAAATCTTATGATGGTGAATTATTTGTGAGCCAAGTATATGTTGATGATATAGTGATGAATTTCCCTACATGATGAGTGAATAATATCAAATGTCTATGATGGGCGAATTAAAATTCTTCTTAGGTCTTCAAATTCGTCAACAACGCAATGGCATATTCATATCTCAGGAGAAATATCTCAAGGATGTACTGAGGAAATTCGGCATGCAAGATTGCGAAGGTGTCAAAATTCCTATGCCCACAAATGGCCATCTGTGCACTGATGAAAATGGTATTGACTTCGATCATAAGGTATACCGCTCCATGATTGGTTCTTTATTGCACTTATGTGCATCTAGGCCAGATATAATGCTTAGTGTTTGTATGTGTGCCCGATTTCAAGCTACACCGAAGCAATCACACCATAAGTGATGCGGAGCATCCTTCCATCATCCCCATGGAATCTACACCGACACATCAAGCCGCACATGGACCTATGACAAGAGCGAGAACACATGCTTTGGAAACCGAGGTGAACTCCTTCCTACTTAGCTTGCATATGGATACGAATGGAACATTGTTGCTACCTCACCAAGATACGCTATGTCTCATTAGGTACGAAGAGGAACACCACCAAGACGCTCAGGAGCACCCCCAAGGAGAAGAGGAACCACCCCAAGGCCACGCGGACCAAGACGAAGTGCAACACCAGCAAAACTAGAAGTCGCAGGTGACCCCGTGCGCACGAGCCCTCGAGACCCCGTGCCCACGGGCTATCCAGGAAGTTGGCGCTGGAGCACCCCGTGCGCACGGGCCTGTACCGTGCCCACAGGACCCCCGTGCGCACGGGCCTCCCAGGATGGACGGCTGAGATCCACAAACCGAGCCCCTCTTCATCTCTTTCGACCCCAAGACTATATAAACCATACCTAGGGCTATGTTTAGGGTTAGCAAAGTATGAGATGATATATTTGTGAGCTTTGCTCCTTCCACCTTCCCATTTGTGGAATCAAGACCCCTTTGGGAAGAATCCTAGTGGATTTCAAGACCTCCTTTAGGAGAAGACTATCTTCGAGACCTCATCTCCTAGGAGTGGGATGAAGTTTGCCATTGTATCTTTCCTTTGATTGTGCTTGTGACTCGTGGATCTTATTTTGCTATTCTAGTGGATGTGTGATTGGGGAATTGTTTGAGTGATTTCCTCTTTGTGTTCTTGTGAGTTTGCCCTTTTCCCCCTCCAAGAGTGAAAAGATCCCCCTCTAGGATTTCATCCTATATCATTTTGGTATCATGAGCAAGGTTGATTCACATCTTGGAGTCCCATCCCCCCATTTGCTAGCTTGATTTTGCTGTTTTTCGTCCAAATTCGAAAATCCCCACAAAAATAGCCCAAATTTTTTTCTTGTAATTTGTTGGATCTTGTGAGATTTGGTTGTTTTGATCCACGAATTTGGAGTTTGGCAAGATAGCCATATTCCTTCTTCCCCACCTTCCAAATCCTCGAAATTGTCCTTATCTTAGAAAATCCCCACGGATCTGGAGCTGTTCATCCGCTCCCAGCACACCCCATGCACACGGACCCTCGAGACCCCGTGCACACGGGACCCCGTGCACACGGGCCTCACTTACCCCGTGCGCACGGACCATCCAGGAACTTTCGGCCATCTTGTGTTTGCCCCATTTTGCTTCCATACCAACACTCGTGTTCTTCCGCACTATTTCTCGCGGTTGTTTGAGTTTCGGACCGCGGTTTCTCTTGTGTCCTAAGGTGTTTCGGCTACTTAGGCGCATTTGGACATCATCATCGCCGCCACTCGATCATCAACTCAGACACCACACCGACTTCACCAACTTCATTATTACCGTACGACCGGACGGTAACCTCGATGACATCTCAGCCTTGCTTTTGCATTGATAACCCGAGCCATTTCACGTCGCTTACCCATCGAGACTAGCAAGTTGAGAATTGCCGGGCCACGCTATTGTGTACCATAGTCATCGTGTTAAAATCTTAGTGCCATAAGTCTCTCCCGTGCATATCTTACATACTGGTCTCATATCATACTTGGCTCTAACTTAAAAAAAAGAAAAGCTTTTAAGCAAAAGAGGAGCAACAAAGAGCTTGTAAGCAATAGCATCGAGTCATTTTTGCATATCATCTTTGACACCTCATACGTAGCATAGTTGGGATTGAAGACGGCACGTTTCTCTTATAGGTTGGTGCACATGCGTATCTAGCCCATTTGAGAAATCAAGCTAGCGTCTCTCTAGTATTCGCACAACAAGAGCATTTTCCGTGGTTGCACATTTTGAGCTCACTCCTTGGTTGTGCGGATCCCATCTATCTTCCGTGTGTGTGTTCCTAGTGATATCATTGGGTTTGATCTATTTGTTTTTACTTGCATTTTTGTGAATCTTCTCAACCTTATCGATATCTTGACTAACATTTGCTTGAAATTTTTGCCACCATCCTAACCGAGCTCCTCCATGAGCCTTTTACTTGTAGGTGTGAGAAACAATTCCCGGTACCAATTCTCCTATTATAGCAACGTGAGATCGTACTTGTTACATCCACAATCTTCGGAAAAGGTAACTTTGGTTTTGTTCTCTCATTTTTCCTACTCACCACCACTTTCGAATGATGGATAGGCCAAGTACTTCTACCAACCCACTCTTCATGGAACAAGACGACGACATGAACTCCTTCGTCACCAAGAGTCACCTCTTTGGTGCACAACGTGCTTTGCATCAAGAGCAACAAGCTATGAGTGACCGCATCGACAACCTTGCTGCTGACTTGCGACTTTCCAAGCAACGTACAAGGGACTACTTCGACCACAAGCTCGACGATCACAAGCAAGAGAATGACGCAAGGATGGACGAAATTCATGCTTTGTTGCTCAACCGCTCGTCTTCCACTTCAAGAAGGAGCCGTTAAAGCCGCCACTCTGACTTCACCCTCTCCGGCTCAAGTACTCCGACATCGAACACTCTTCGTCAAGCCGCGTGCACCGACCGTCAAGCAAACTTCAATCCTCTATGCGGCACCGACTCGCAAGAGCATCGCCAATGTCAAACCCAAGAAGCCTTTGAGCTAGCACAAGAATGGCAACGTCAACGCCAACATGAAGAGGAAGAACGTGCGCGTCTACACCAACATGCACAAGATGCCGAGACACAACGTCAAGAACAACAACTTCGTGATGCTCAAGCACTTGCGGCGCAACAAGCTCTACGCGATTCGAGTCGAGCCGTTGCCGACCGAAGCCGTCAAGCCCGTGAACAAGATGAAGCACTTCGCGAAGGAATTCAAGAACAAAGATTTCAAGCTCGCGTGCATCGCCAAGTTCCTCCTCAAGCTCGCGAAGCTCCCCTCAAGCTCGACAACACCATCAAGTTCATCGAGAGCATGAATACAATGAACATCCTCCACGACAAGAGCAACATGAGGTTGACAAACTTCCGCGTCAAGAGCACCACGAGTTGAACAAACATCTACAACATGGGCGTCATCATCCTCGACCCCAATACAATGAAGAGAAATGCTACGGCAAGCTCAAGTTCACCATGCCCAAGTTCAATGGAAGCAACGATCCCGAAGAATAACTTTCATGTGCATTGAAAGTTGACAAGATCTTCTGTTTGGACAATTATGAAGAAGAGAAGAAGATCGCGATGGCATCCCTTGAATTGCAAGACTATGTCCTTATTTGGTGGGAACAAGTCATTGAGCGCCGAGAGGCAAGGGTGATCCACCCATCACTACTTGGGCGCGATGGAAAGATGTCATGAGAGCACGCTTCGTTCCTACCTACTACAACCGCGACCTCTTCAGGAAACTCCAACAACTCAAGCAAGGAACCAAGAGCGTTGAAGAATACTACAAGGAGATGGAGATTGCAATGATAAGAGACAATGTCACGGAAGATGATGAGCAAACAATGGCACGCTTCTTGAATGGCCTCAACCATCCCATCAAGAAGACCGCCGACTTCCAACCATACTCAAATCTCATCGAGCTTGTGCACCAAGCCACCAAAGCGGAACGCCAAGTGCAAGATGATTTCAAGTATGCCAAGTTCTCGTCCAAGACCTACGGCTCCTCTTATCAAGCTCCCGCGCCTTCAGCAACTCCTACCTCAACTAGAGCATCACCAAGTACCGGCGACAAGTCAAGTTACAAGAAGACTTCGACAAGCGCAAGTCGTCCTCCTACTACAAGCAACTTCAAGCCGAAAAGCTTCATCATCATCTACTCCAACCGAGGAGACCATCAAGACAAGTTCCATCAAATGTTTCACATGCGGAGGCTGAGGCCACAAGTCCTTTGAGTGCACAAACAAGCGCACCATGATCCTCAACGATGACGGAACCTACGACTCCATGAGTGAAGGAGAAATGGAAGCCCTTGAGCAAGTGGCCATGCACCGACAAGTGAACAACGAAGACGAAGATGATCAAGTATTTTGTGATGAAGATTCAAGTCCCGCTCTTGTTGTCTCCAAGGTCTTGACTCTTCAACATCAACAAGAAGAAGATCAAAGATGCCATATCTTCCATACAAAGGCCGGCATCAACGGACGGTCCGTCAAGGTCATCATCGATGGAGGTAGTTGTCACAACTTAGCAAGTGAAGACCTATGCTCCAAACTCCAATTGGTCAAGACAAAGCACCCTCACCCCTACAAGGTTCAATGGCTAAGTGACACCGGCACCATACAAGTCGAGCATCGAATATAAGTCTCTTTCAAGATCGGCGCCTATGAAGACACTTTGGAGTGTGATGTCCTTCCGATGACCGTTTTCCACCTCCTTCCTGGGAAGCCATGGCAATTTGACCGAGGTGTCATTCACAATGGGCATACCAATCACTATAGCTTCAAAATGAAAGGGAAAGAGTTTGTGCTACGTCCTATGTCTCCAAGCCAAGTGCTCGCCGACAAGAAAAACACCCATCGTGGAGAGAATTGTTGGAAATATGCCTTAGAGGCAATAATAAAATGGTTATTATTATATTTCCTTGTTCATGATAATTGTCTATTGTTCATGCTATAATTGTGTTATCCGGAAATCATAATACATGTGTGAATACATAGACCACAACACGTCCCTAGTGAGCCTCTAGTTGACTAGCTCGTTGATCAAAAGATAGTCATGGTTTCCTGACTATGGACATTGGATGTCATTGATAACGGGATCACATCATTAGGATAATGATGTGATGGACAAGACCCAATCCTAAGCATAGCTTAAAGATCGTGTAGTTCGTTTGCTAGAGCTTTTCCAAATGTCAAGTATCATTTCCTTAGACCATGAGATTGTGCAACTACCGGATACCATAGGAGTGCTTTGGGTGTACCAAACGTCACAACGTAACCAGGTGACTATAAAGGTGCACTACGGGTATATCCAAAAGTGTCTATTGGGTTGGCACGAATCGAGACTGGGATTTGTCACTCCGTATGACGGAGAGGTATCTCTAGGCCCACTCGGTAATGCATCATCATAATGAGCTCAATGTGACCAAGTGGTTGATCACGGGATCATGCATTATGGTATGAGTAAAGTGACTTGCCGGTAACGAGATTGAACGAGGTATTGGGATACCGACGATCGAGTCTTGGGCAAGTAACGTACCGATTGACAAAGGGAATTATATACGGGATTGATTGAATCCTCGACATCGTGGTTCATCCGATGAGATCATCAAGGAGCATGTGTGAGCCAACATGGGTATCCAGATCCCGCTGTTGGTTATTGACCGGAGAGTGGTCTCGGTCATGTCTGAGTGTCTCCTGAACCCGTAGGGTCTACACACTTAAGGTTCGGTGACGCTATGGTTGTTGAGATATTAGTATACGGTAACCCAAAAGTTGTTCGGAGTCCCGGATGAGATCCTGGACGTCATGAGGAGTTCCGGAATGATCCGGAGGTGAAGATTTATATATAGAAAGTCAAGTTTCGGCCATCGGGAAAGTTTCAGGGGTAATCGGTATTGTACCAGGACCACCGGAAGGGTCCCGGGGGTCTACCGGGTGGGACCACCTATCCCGGAGGGCCCCATGGGCTGAAGTGGGAGGGTAACCAGCCCCTGGTAGGCTGGTGCGCCCCCCATGGCCCCCCTGCGCCTAGGGTTGGAAACCCTAGGGGTGGGGGTGCCCCACTTGGCTTGGGGGCAAGCCACCCCCTTGGCCGCCGCCCCCCTTGGAGATTGGATCTCCTAGGGCCGGCGCCCCCCTAGGGGTCCTATATATAGTGGGGGTGAGGGAGGGCAGCCGCACCCTAGCCCCTGGCGCCTCCCTCTCCCTCCTGTGACACCTCTCCCTCTCCCTGAGCTTGGCGAAGCCCTGCCGAGATCACCGTTACTTCCACCACCACACCGTCGTGCTGCTGGATCTCCATCAACCTCTCCTTTCCCCTTGCTGGATCAAGTTGGAGGAGACGTCTTCCCAACCATACGTGTGTTGAACATGGGGGTGCCGTCTGTTCGGTGCTAGGTCATCGGTGATTTGGATCACGACGAGTACGACTCCATCAACCCCGTTCTCTTGAACACTTCCGCTCGCGATCTACAAGGGTATGTAGATGCACTCCCTTCTTCCTTGTTTCTAGATGACTCCATAGATTGATTTTGGTGATGCGTAGAAAATTTTAAAATTCTGCTACGTTCCCCAACAGTGGTATCAGAGCCAGGTCTATGCGTAGTTTCTATGCACGAGTAGAACACAAAGCAGTTGTGGGAGTCGATATTGTCAATTTGCTTGCCGTTACTAGTCTTATCTTGATTCGGCGGCATCGTGGGATGAAGCGGCCCAGACCGACCTTACATGTACGCTTACGTGAGAATGGTTCCACCAACTGACATGCACTAGTTGCATAAGGTGGCTAGCGGGTGTCTGCCTCTCCCACTTTAGTCGGATCGGATTCGATGAAAAGGGTCCTTATGAAGGGTAAATAGAAATTGGCATATCACGTTGTGGTTTTGGCGTAGGTAAGAAACGTTCTTGCTAGAAACCTATAGCAGCCACGTAAAAACTTGCAACAACAATTAGAGGACGTCTAACTTGTTTTTGCAGCATGTGCCGTGTGATGTGATATGGCCAAAAGGATGTGATGAGTGATATATGTGATGTATGAGATTGATCATGTTCTTGTAATAGGAATCACGACTTGCATGTCGATGAGTATGACAACCGGCAGGAGCCATATGAGTTGTCTTAATTTATTTATGACCTGCGTGTCAACATAAACGTCATGTAATTACTTTACTTTATTGCTAAAGCGTTAGCAATAGTAGTAGAAGTAATAGATGATGAGACAACTTCAAGAAGACACGATGATGGAGATCATGGTGTCATGCTGGTGACAACGATGATCATGGAGCCCCGAAGATGGAGATCAAAAGGAGCAAATGATATTGGCCATATCATGTCACTATTTGATTGCATGTGATGTTTGTCATGTTTTACATCTTATTTGCTTAGAACGACGGTAGCTTAAATAAGATGATCCCTCGTAATAATTTCAAGAAAGTGTTCCCCCTAACTATGCACCGTTTCTAAGGTTCGTTGTTTTGAAGCACCACGTGATGATCGGGTGTGATAGATTCAAACGTTCGAAAAAATGGGTGGAAGCCAGATTTACACACGCAATACACTTAGGTTGACTTGACGAGCCTAGCATGTACAGACATGGCCTCGGAACACGGAAGACCGAAAGGTCGAGCATGAGTCAAATAGAAGATACGATCAACATGAAGATGTTCACCGATGTTAACTAGTCCGTCTCACGTGATGATCGGACACGGCCTAGTTGACTCGGATAATGTTTCACTTATATGACTAGAGGGATGTCTATCTGAGTGGGAGTTCATTGAATAATTTGATTAGATGAACTTAATTATCATGAACTTAGTCTAAAATCTTTACAATATGTCTTGTAGATCAAATGGCCCACGTTGTCCTCAACTTCAATGCGTTCCTAGAGAAAACCAAGCTGAAAGATGATGGCAGCAACTATACGGACTGGGTCCGGAACCCGAGGATGATCCTCATAGCTGCCAAGAAAGATTATGTCCTAGAAGCACCGCAAGGTGACACACCCATCCCAGAGAACCAAGACGTTATGAACGCTTGGCAGTCACGTGCTGATGATTACTCCCTCGTTCAGTGCGGCATGCTTTATAGCTTAGAACCGGGGCTCCGAAAGCGTTTTGAGCAACACGGAGCATATGAGATGTTCGAAGAGCTGAAAATGGTTTTCCAAGCTCATGCCCGGGTCGAGAGATATGAAGTCTCCGACAAGTTCTTCAGTTGTAAGATGGAGGAAAATAGTTCTGTCAGTGAGCACATACTCAAAATGTCTGGGTTGCATAACTGCTTGACTCAGCTGGGAGTTAATCTCCCGGATGACGCGGTCATTGATAGAATCCTTCAGTCGCTTCCACCAAGCTACAAGAGCTTTGTGATGAACTTCAATATGCATGGGATGGAAAAGACCATTCCTGAGGTATATTCAATGCTGAAATCAGCGGAGGTGGAGATCAAAAAAGAACATCAAGTGTTGATGGTTAATGAAACCACTAAGTTTAAGAAAGGCAAGGGTAAAAAGAACTTCAAGAAGGACGGCAAGGGAGTTGCCGCGCCTGGCAAGCAAGCTGCCGGGAAGAAGCCAAAGAATGGACCCAAGCCCGAGACTGAGTGTTTTTATTGCAAGGAAAGTGGTCACTGGAAGCGGAACTGCCCCAAATACTTAGCGGACAAGAAGGCCGACAACACTAAAGGTATATGTGATATACATGTAATTGATGTGTACCTTACCAGTACTCGTAGTAGTTGCTGGGTATTTGATACCGGTGCGATTTCTCACATTTGTAACTCAAAGCAGGAGCTGCGGAATAAGCGGAGACTGGCGAAGGACGAGGTGATGATGCGCGTCGGCAATGGTTCCAAGGTCGATGTGATCGCCGTCAGCACGCTACCTCTACATTTACCTATGGGATTAGTTTTAAACCTCAATAATTGTTATTTAGTGCCAGCTTTGAGCATGAACATTGTATCAGGATCTCGTTTAATTCGAGATGGCTACTCATTTAAATCCGAGAATAATGGTTGTTCTATTTATATGAGAGATATGTTTTATGGTCATGCTCCGCTGGTGAATGGTTTATTCTTAATGAATCTCGAGCGTAATGTTACACATATTCATAGTGTGAATACCAAAAGATGTAAGGTTGATAATGATAGTCCCACATACTTGTGGCACTGCCGCCTTGGTCACATAGGTGTCAAACGCATGAAGAAGCTCCATGCAGATGGACTTTTGGAGTCTCTTGATTACGAATCATTTGACACGTGCGAACCATGCCTCATGGGTAAAATGACCAAGACTCCGTTCTCAAGAACAATGGAGTGAGCAACCAACTTACTGGAAATCATACATACTGATGTATGCGGTCCAATGAGTGTTGAGGCTCGCGGTGGCTATCGTTATGTTCTCACCCTCACTGATGACTTGAGTAGATATGGGTATGTCTACTTAATGAAACACAAGTCTGAGACCTTTGAAAAGTTCAAGGAATTTCAGAGTGAGGTTGAGAATCAACGTGACAGGAAAATCAAGTTCTTGCGATCAGATCATGGGGGGGAATACTTGAGTCACGAATTTGGCACGCACTTAAGGAAATGTGAAATAGTTTCACAACTCACGCCGCCTGGAACACCTCAGCGTAATGGTGTCTCCGAACGTCGTAATCGCACTCTATTGGATATGGTGCGATCTATGATGTCTCTTACCGATCTACCGCTATCATTTTGGGGCTATGCTTTGGATACTGCCGCATTCACTTTAAATAGGGATCCGTCAAAATCCGTTGAGACAAACTGTATGAATTATGGTTTGGGAAGAAACCTAAGCTGTCGTTTCTAAAAGTTTGGGGATGCGATGTTTATGTCAAGAAACTTCAACCTGAAAAGCTCAAACCCAAGTCGGAAAAATGCGTCTTCATAGGATACCCTAAAGAAACTATTGGGTATACCTTCTACCTCAAATATGAAGGCAAGATCTTTGTTGCCAAGAATGGATCCTTTCTAGAGAAAGAGTTTCTCTCGAAAGAAGTAAGTGGGAGGAAAGTAGAACTTGATGAAGTATTGCCTCTTGAACCGGAGAGTGGCGCAGCTCAGGAAATTGTTCCTGAGGTGCCTGCACCGA
Source organism: Triticum urartu (assembly GCF_003073215.2). Taxonomy (NCBI): domain Eukaryota; kingdom Viridiplantae; phylum Streptophyta; class Magnoliopsida; order Poales; family Poaceae; genus Triticum; species Triticum urartu. The sequence continues at coordinate 229,415,277 of NC_053027.1, read as the reverse complement.
CTAGAGAGGAAGTTAATGATGATGATCATGAAACTTCAGATCGAGTTGCTACTGAACTTCGTAGGTCCACAAGGACACGTTCCGCACCAGAGTGGTACGGCAACCCTGTCTTGGAAATCATGTTGTTAGACAACGGTGAACCTTGGCGGGCCCAGATTCCGACAAATGGCTGGAAGCCATGAAATCCGAGATAGGATCCATGTATGAAAATGAAGTATGGACTTTGACTGACTTGCCTGATGATCGGCGATCCATAGAAAATAAATGGATCTTTAAGAAGAAGACAGACGCAGATGGTAATGTAACCATCTATAAAGCTCGGCTTGTCACTAAGGGTTATCGACAAGTTCAAGGGGTTGACTACGATGAGACTTTCTCACCCGTAGCGAAGCTGAAGTCCATCCGAATCATGTTAGCAATTGCCGCATTCTATGATTATGAGATATGGCAAATGGACGTCAAAACGGCATTCCTTAATGGTTTCCTTAAGGAAGAATTGTATATGATGCAACCGGAAGGTTTTGTCGATCCTAAGAATGCTGACAAGGTGTGCAAGCTCCAACGCTCGATCTATGGGCTGGTGCAAGCATCTCGGAGTTGGAACATTCGTTTTGATGAGATGATCAAAGCGTTTGGGTTTACGCAGACTTATGGAGAAGCCTGCATTTACAAGAAAGTGAGTGGGAGCTCTGTAGCATTTCTCATATTGTACGTGGATGACATACTGTTGATGGGAAATGATATAGAATTCTTGGAAAGCATTAAGGCCTACTTGAACAAGTGTTTTTCAATGAAGGATCTTGGAGAAGCTGCTTACATATTAGGCATCAAGATCTATAGAGATAGATCGAGACGCGTCATTGGTCTTTCAGAGAGTACGTACCTTGACAAGATATTGAAGAAGTTCAATATGGATCAGTCAAAGAAGGGGTTCTTGCCTGTGTTGCAAGGTACGAGATTGAGCACGGCTCAATGCCCGACCACGGTAGAAGACAGAGAAAAGATGAGTGTCATCCCCTATGCCTCGGCCATAGGGTCTATCATGTATGCTATGCTGTGTACCAGACCTAATGTGAACCTTGCCGTAAGTTTGGTAGGAAGGTACCAAAGTAATCCCGGCATGGAACACTGGACAACGGTCAAGAATATCCTGAAGTACCTGAAGAGGACTAAGGATATGTTTCTCGTTTATGGAGGTGACGAAGAGCTCGTCGTAAAGGGTTACGTCGATGCTAGCTTCGACACAGATGTGGATGACTCTAAGTCACAAACCGGATACGTGTATATTTTGAATGGTGGGGCAGTAAGCTGGTGCAGTTGCAAGCAAAGCGTTTTGGCGGGATCTACATGTGAAGCGGAGTACATGGCAGCCTCGGAGGCAGCACAAGAAGCAATCTGGGTGAAGGAGTTCATTACCGACCTAGGAGTCATTCCCAATGCGTCGGGCCCAATGACTCTCTTCTGTGACAACACTGGAGCTATTGCCCTTGCCAAGGAGCCCAGGTTTCACAGGAAGACCAGGCATATCAAGTGTCGCTTCAACTCCATTCGTGAAAGTGTTCAAAATGGAGACATAGATATTTGTAAAGTACATACGGACCTGAATGTGGCAGATCCGTTGACTAAACCTCTCCCTAGAGAAAAACATGATCAACACCAGATCTCTATGGGTGTTCGATTCATCACAATGTAACTAGATTATTAACTCTAGTGCAAGTGGGAGACTGTTGGAAATATGCCCTAGAGGCAATAATAAAATGGTTATTATTATATTTCCTTGTTCATGATAATTGTCTATTGTTCATGCTATAATTGTGTTATCCGGAAATCGTAATACATGTGTGAATACATAGACCACAACACGTCCCTAGTGAGCCTCTAGTTTACTAGCTCATTGATCAAAATATAGTCATGGTTTCCTGACTATGGACATTGGATGTCATTGATAACGGGATCACATCATTAGGAGAATGATGTGATGGATAAGACTCAATCCTAAGCATAGCTTAAAGATCGTGTAGTTCGTTTTCTAGAGCTTTTCCAAATGTCAAGTATCATTTCCTTAGACCATGAGATTGTGCAACTCCTGCATACCGTAGGAGTACTTTGGGTGTACCAAACATCACAACGTAACTGGGTGACTATAAAGGTGCACTATGGGTATCTCCGAAAGTGTCTGTTGGGTTGGCACAAATCGAGACTGGGATTTGTCACTCCGTATGACGGAGAGGTATCTTTGGGCCCACTCGATAATGCATCATCATAATGAGCTCAATGTGACCAAGTGGTTGATCATGGGATCATGCATTACGGTACGAGTAAAGTGACTTGCCGGTAACGAGATTGAACGAGGTATTGGGATACCGACGATCGAGTCTCGGGCAAGTAATGTACCGATTGACAAAGGGAATTGTATACGGGATTGATTGAATCCTCGACATCATGGTTCATCCGATGAGATCATCGAGGAGCATGTGGGAGCCAACATGGGTATCCAGATCCCGCTGTTGGTTAATGACCGGAGAGTCGTCTCGGTCATGTCTACGTGTCTTCCGAACCCGTAGGGCCTACACACTTAAGGTTCGGTGACGCTAGGGTTGTTGAGATATTAGTATACGGTAACCCGAAAGTTGTTCGGAGTCCCGAATGAGATCCCGGACGTCACGAGGAGTTCCAGAATGGTCCAGAGGTGAAGATTTATATACAGGAAGTCAAGTTTCGGCCATCAGGAAAGTTTCGGGGGTAATCGGTATTGTACTGGGACCACCGGAAGGGTTCCGGGGGTCCACCGGGTGGGGCCACCTATCCCGGAGGGCCCCATGGGCTGAAGTGGGAGGGGAACTAGCCCCTGGTGGGCTGGTGCACCCCCATGGGCCTCCCCCTGCGCCTAGGGTTGGAAACCCTAGGGGTGGTGGGCGCCCCACTTGGCTCGGGGGGCAAGCCACCCCCTTGGCCCCCCCCCTTGGAGATTGGATCTCTTAGGGCCTGCCCCCCTAGGGGTCCTATATATAGTGGGGGTGAGGGAGGGCAGCCGCACCCTAGCCCCTGGCGCCTCCCTCTCCCTCCCGTGACACCTCTCGCTCTCCCTGAGCTTGGCGAAGCCCTGCCGAGATCACCGTTACTTCCACCACCACGCCGTCGTGCTGCTGGATCTCCATCAACCTCTCCTTACCCCTTGCTGGATCAAGTTGGAGGAGACGTATTCCCAAGCGTACGTGTGTTGAACGCGGAGGTGCCGTCCGTTCGGTGCTAGGTCATCGGTGATTTGGATCACGACGAGTACGACTCCATCAACCCCGTTCTCTTGAACGCTTCCGCTCGCGATCTACAAGGTTATGTAGATGAACTGCCTTCTCCCTCGTTGCTAGATGACTCCATAGATTGATCTTGGTGATGCATAGAAAATTTTAAAATTCTGCTATGTTCCCCAACAAGAATAGTGAGAGAGTGAGCCACCAAAAAGAGAGTGAGCGCCACAAGCCCAAATTGAGTGCCTGCATGATGAGCGACAAGAAAAACTTAGTCCTATTTGCCACCAAACGTGAGATGAGAGAAGTGTGTGAGAACACATCAAGTGTCCTACACTATGTCCTATTGTGCAAGTACGAGGCACAAAAAACTAACACCTCTCACAATCTACCTTTGGTGTTATCTTCTCTATTGCAGGAATATCAAGATGTTTTCCCCGATGAGCTACCTCCGGGACTACCTCCACTACGAGGCATTGAGCACCGCATCGATCTCATTCCCGGAGCGCCACTTCCAAACAAAGCTCCCTACCACGTCAACCCCGAAGAAACCAAAGACATTCAAAGGCAAGTAAAGCATCTCATAGACCATGGTCATGTGCGTGAAAGTTTGAGCCCTTGTGCCGTACCGGTCATCCTTGTGCCAAAACGTGACGGTAGCTTTCGCATGTGTTCCGATTGTCGACCTATCAATGCTATCACCGTTCGCTATAGGTACCCCATTCCACGCCTAGATGATATGATTGATGAGCTTAGCGGTGCCACTATATTTTCCAAAATTGATCTTAAGAGTGGTTACTATCAAATCCGCATACAAGAGGGTGATGAATGGAAAACCGCCTTCAAAACCAAGTTTGGTTTGTATGAGTGGTTAGTCATGCCTATGGGTCTCTTGGAAGCACCGGGCACTTTTATGCGCCTTATGAATCATGTCTTTCGCCCTTACATTGGTATATTTGTTGTGGTTTACTTCGATGACATTCTTGTGTTTAGCAAATCCATCAAAGAGCATGTCACCCATGTCCTCACCGTTTTGCAAACTCTTAGAAAAGAGTGCCTCTATGCTAATATGGCGAAATGCCTTTTTGGTGTTGATAAGATCGTTTTCTTGGGTTTTGTTGTTTCTTCTAAGGGTGTTCATGTAGATGAGTCCAAGATCAATGCTATTAAGACTTGGCCGCAACCAACCAACCTACATCAAGTGCGTAGTTTCCTTGGTCTTGCGGGTTTCTACCGTTGCTTTGTGAAGGATTTTAGCACCATTGCTTCGCCTTTGCATGCTTTGAGCAAGAAGAATGCACCTTTTGTTTGGGGACCATCCCAAGATACCGCATTCAATGAACTTAAGAATTTGCTTACTCATGCTCCCGTGCTTGCTTTACCAAACTTCGACAAACCTTTTGAAATTCATTGCGATGCTAGTGGTAAAGGCATAGGAGGTGTGTTAACGCAAGAGAAGCGCCCCATAGCTTACTTTAGTGAGAAACTTTCCGGAGCGCAACTCAATTACCCCATCTATGACAAAGAGCTATATGCTTTAGTCTACGTTTTGCATGAATGGGAACACTACCTTCGTCCCCATGAGTATATCATTCATACCGATCATGAGACTTTCAAGTATCTTAAGGGTCAAACTAAGTTTAACAAGCGTCATGCTAAATGGAGTGAATTTATTGAGTCTTTTCCTTATGTCATCAAGTACATCAAGGGTAAAGAAAACATTGTAGCGGATGCGCTTTCCTGTATATGCATGCTTGTCACCCAACTTGAATTGAATGTCATTGGTTTTGAGCATATCAAAGATTTGTATGAGCATGATGCAACTTTTACCATTCCTTATAACAAGTGTTTGACGCATACATCTTGGGAACGCTATTACCTAAAAGACGAATATCTTATGAGAGCTAACAAACTTTGCATCCCCGAGTCATCCCTTCGTTTGTTGCTTTTGCAGGAATCGCATGGAGGAGGCTTAATGGGACACTTCGGACGCGACAAGACACTTGCTACGCTCTCCAAGAACTATTTTTGGCCAAAGATGGTTCATGATGTCAATCGTTTCACCAACCGGTGTTCTACAAGTCGCAAAGCTAAGTCCAAAGCTCAATCTCATGGTCTCTATATGCCTTTACCAATTCCATACCAACCTTGGGAAGACATTAGCATGGACTTTGTACTTGGTTTGCCTAGAACTCGAAATGGCAAGGACTCCGTGTTTGTTGTTGTGCACCGTTTCTCCAAAATGGCTCATTTCATTCCTTGCAACAAGATAGACGATGCTTCACATGTTGCAAATTTGTTTTGTAGGGACATATTATGTCTTCATGGAATGCCAAGGACAATTGTCTTGGACTGCAACGTCATGTTCTTGAGTTACTTTTGGAAGACCTTATGCGCCAAGCTCGGAATCAAGTTACTCTTCTCCACGGCGTACCATCCTCAAACCGACGGCCAAACGGAGGTGACGAACCGTACACTCTCCACTCTACTACGAGTCTTGATCAAGAAGAACATCAAGGAATGGGAGGAGTGCCTACCAATCGCCGAGTTCGCCTACAACCGTGCAACACATTCGACTACTGACAAGTCCCCTTTCGAAGTCGTCTATGGATTCAACCCATTGTCCCCATTGGACATTCTTCCTCTACCACTACAAGAGCGCATCAACATGGACGCGAGCGACTGAGTGAACCACCTCAAGAAGATGCATGAAGATACAAGGCACACTATAGAGCGCCAAGTACAACGACTCGCGACCAAGAGCAACGCCAACAAGTCCCCAATGGTGTTCCAACCGGGTGACCTAGTTTGGGTACATCTCCGCAAGGATCGTTTCCCCAAGGAGCGCAAGTCCAAGCTACTTCCAAGAGCCGATGACCCATTCAAGGTACTCGCACGCTACAACGACAATGCCTACAAGGTCAACATCCCACGAGACAAGTACAATGTGAGCGACACATTCAACGTCAAAGACTTGGCCATGTACCACGGTGATCAAGATCACGATCCGTGGATGGATCACTCCCAGGGGGGGGGGGAGATGATGCGGAGCATCCTTCCATCATCCCCATGGACTCTACACCGGCACATCAAGCTCCACGTAGACCTATGACAAGAGCGAGAACACGTGCTTTGGAAACCGAGGTGAACCCCTTCCTACTTAGCTTGCATATGGATACGAATGGAGCATTGTTGCTACCTCACCAAGATACGCTATGTCTCATTAGGTACGAAGAGGAACACTACCAAGAGGCTCAGGAGCACCCCAAGGCCACGCGGACCAAGACGGAGTGCAACACCAGCAAAACTGGAAGTCCCAGGTGACCCCGTGCGCACGGGCCCCCGAGACCCCGTGCCCACGGGCTATCCAGGAAGTTGGCCCTGGACCACCCCGTGCGCACGGGCCTGTACCGTGCCCACGGGACCCCCGTGCGCACGGGCCCAACTTACCCCGTGCGCACGGGCCTCTTTCGACCCCAAGACTATATAAATCGTACCTAGGGCTATGTTTAGGGTTAGCAAAGTATGAGCAAAGTATGAGATGAGATATTTGTGAGCTTTGCTCCTTCTACCTTCCCATTTGTGGAATCGAGACCCCTTTGGGAAGAATTCTAGTGGATTTCAAGACCTCCTTTAGGAGAAGACTATCTTCGAGACCTCATCTCCTAGGAGTGGGAAGAACTTTTCCATTGTATCTTTCCTTTGATTGTGCTTGTGACTTGTGGATCTTATTTCGCTATTCTAGTGGATGTGTGATAGGGGAATTGTTTGAGTGATTTCCTCTTTGTGTTCTTGTGAGTTTTCCCTTTTCCCCCTCCAAGTGTGAAAAGATCCCCCTCTAGGATTTCATCCTATATCAATAAGGCTGTGAAGCATATTGTTCGATATCTAGCTCACACACCAACACTTAGATTATGGTACCCCAAGGGCTCGGCTTTTGATCTCATTGGATTTTCTGACTCTGACTATGCTGGTGATCGTGTGGACCGCAAGTCAACATCTGGTACATGTCATTTCCTCGGATGATCTTTGGTCTGTTGGTCCTCGAAGAAACAGAACTGCGTATCACTATCTACTGCTGAAGCTGAGTATATAGCCGCTGGTTCTTGCTGTGCTCAATTGCTATGGATGAAGCAAACTCTCAAGGACTATGGCGTCAACATGAAGAATGTGCCTCTCTTTTGTGACAATGAGAGTGCCATCAAGATTGCTCACAACCCAGTTCAGCACTCAAAGACTAAGCACATTCAGATTCGTCATCATTTTCTTCGTGATCATGTGTTGAAGGGCGACATTTCTATTGAGCATGTGAAGACTGAAGAACAGCTAGCCGATATCTTCACAACGCCCTTGGATGAGAAGAGATTTAGCAAGTTGCGGTGTGAGCTAAATATCCTAGAATCTTCGAATGTTCTTTGAAAAGGACACTCATCCTAACACTTATGCAAAATTGATGACTTAGATGTGCAACACATGAAGAAACGTTTTTCTTCAATCAATGAAGAACAACACTCTAAGTGTGAAGAAATTAACGAAGAATTTGATTCTCAGAACCCTATGATAATTGTACGCGGTGTCTGAAATCATCATTCTTATATGGTGGGTCACGCCACCACCAAAAGTTGAAATTCCTCAGTTGTTCAAATTCTTCAACTTTGCATTGTCTTCACTTTTTCCGTTGTTTTTCTTCATTGGCTATATATATATGAGTTTATGTCCTCTACAACATTCACTTATGGCTACTTCTTCAAGTTGGTTTTTTTGCTAAGTGAATGTGATCGGACCCTTCCCCCTCTATGCTATACTCAACCCAATCTATTCACAAATTCTTCATGTGCGTTCTATTTGAAACTTGTTCAAAATCTTCACTGTGTCCTTGTCAGCTGAAGAAATTGCGAACGGAACTTTTAACTTATCTTATCCAATTTTCGGCTTTGCCGCTCAAACCGTTCCGCATCCCACGACATAATTATCCACTCACCCACGATCTAACATGATCTCCACTTCTCAGTACGTGGCTGACACATGTCATGCGAATGAGAAGGGTCAGGGGCACGTTCGTCCAAATTATTCGGGCGAACGGTTTTCACCATGGCTATAAATACCCCTCTCCCCTTCCTCACTTGTTTTACTCCACTCGACCTCTCTCCAGCTCGAACTTCTCAAACCCTAGCGCCGCCGCTAGTTCATCGTCGCCGGTGAGGAAGAGCTTCACTGCCTAACCTCGTCGCCGCTGTACTCGCGCCGGCCACGGAAATCTTCACTCCGCCGCCGCCGTAGCTGCCTTCCTCCGCCAAGTTAGGGCGTGGAAGATCCGCACTGATGAACTTCACATCTCCTCACTCCAGTTCGCCGTGTTCTTCGTTCAGGGTAATTAAAAGTTACTTTTACTGCCCTCGTTGATTCGAATGATTATCTACAAAATCTTCAAAGGTGTTTTTCTTCATATCTTCACACACTAAAACACCTCACATGTCATCTGTTCTTGATTCGTTTCTCTAAGCTATGTTTTTCTTCAAGATTCCTCAATTGTGCGGATTTCTGATCTGTACAACTCTGGAACCTAAGACTAAGAACGCTCAGTGAAATTCTTCAAGACTCGTCTGGTCAAATTCCTCAAACTTGTTTTTTTAAAACCTTCTGAGAACACATATGACCTCTCCAAATTCCTCGCAACTATACTTTGTTCACAAGTACTCATGTCCGCTGCTGAATCACTAGGTTCTCATCAACTTAACTCATTTGCAGCATTCCTTGAAGAAAAGCTGCATACATCTTCAGAGAATTCCATTATTCAAATTCCTCAACTGAAGAAAATGGCTGATAGTAAGAAGCCACAAAAGGGAGGAAAGAGGCCTGAGGTCAATACTGCTTTTGAGATCCCTGATGACATATATAAGGACTATTGCACCCCTGATGAGGCCACTCATGGCAAGGAAACCAAGAATGAGCGCAAAGTGCGCATCCAAAGAATAGAGAGGAGATGGGCAAGAGAGTGGAGGGAGTACAGGTATGTTACTCCAAATACATGAAGAAATTCGCACTCAATCCTCCATGCCCAAGACCTCCATTGGCACCTGGCCAAATAGCTGATCCCACCAGCCTCAAGCGCGGTGAGGATTATCCTGACGAATGGGCAAAGCGCCAAGCCAAGCTGGCCAGGCAATCCAGAGAAGCAGTGAGGAAATTAAATGAAGACTCTGTTGCTCCTGCTGCCTCTGCTGAGGCCTCTGCTGTCAAGACAAAGAAGGCTATGTCAAAGAAGCCTGCGCATAAGCCAAGTGCTTCACCAACAGTGCCCTCAAGGCCAAGTTCCTCAGCAATGCCCTCACGACCAGAATCCTCAAAGCCCTCACGGCCAATTCCTCATGCTGCTCCTGCTCCATCAAAATCCTCAACTCCTCCAAAGTCCTCAGCACCTGTGCATCTTGCCTCGTGCCAAAGGACTGCATGCATCTCCATTCCCTCAGGTGTCTCAGCTAGTTCCTCAGCTGCACCAAATTCTTCAATGGGACCCTCTCTACTGAAGACAAAGGCCACTGCTAGACGAGGTCCTCGCCCAAGTCCTTAGAATAAGAAGGTCGCCTTCCAAGTGCCATCTGAAGAAGACGAAGCTGATGATGATGAACTTGCTGAAATCATCAGAGATAGGCAAGTCAGGGCTGCTAGAGCCAAGGGAACAGATGTGCCACTGCTTTTGGATCCCAAGTTGATCCTCGAATACATTGATGTTTGGCACAAGGACCCAAACACTCCTATGCCTGATTTCAAGTTAACTCCTGGCCAAAGTCATGTGCTGACCCACTTTATTCAAGAAGAAAAATGGAAATATGAGAAGGCCAGGAAGATCAAGAAAGCGCAATATAAGAAGGAGAAATTTCTGAAGAACAACATTGTCACTATGACAACTGATGAACTTGTAAAAATCCAGTGTGAAATCAAAACCCACAGCGATGACTTCAAATCCTACTATGCTGATTGGCAAGGAGCCAAGGTCAGGTTTGTTAAACTGATTGAGAAGTTCACCTCAAATGTTGCAGCTCCATCGCAACATGAAATTCCTCAGGCTGAAGCATCTGCTCAGCCGACTAAAGAACATGCCAGCACCGCTGATGAGTTTCAGGCTACTGAAGAAAATGTGAGTTCCAGGGCTGATGACTGCATTCCAGCCGCTGAAGAAATTGCCAGGGCATCCACTAGTGGTGTGCCTGAAGAAAATGAAGAAATCAGGGCAACTGCATCAGTTGTGCCTGAAGAAAATCAACCAGATTCCTCTCCTCCTTCTGCGCCAACACCAACTCCGATCCTTCCATCTGCATCAGATGTGAAGAAGACCAAGGCTGCAGAGCGTGCAACAGTGAAGAAAAGGAAAGCATCAACTGCATCAGATTCTTCAGCTCAGAAGAAGATAAAGCCATTGACTAGTTCATTTGCAAATCCAATCGATGTTGTTCCAATCTCAACCATGCCATCAAAGGACGTTGTTCCTTTTGGTGAAGAATATGAGATCCCTAGCGGATTTGATGAAGAAAATCATGCTGGTGCTTCGTCAGAGCAGATTGATGAAGAAATTGAAGTGGATGAGATCCCTTCAACACCTGTCATTTCCTCGCCTATGCCTCAGTTCACAGCTGAAGAGGCTGGCATTGAAGAAATGGAAGATCAAGATGTGGACATTGGCTGCTCCACCCCAGTGATGAGTGATGAATTCTGGGAAAGTCAGCATCCAAACTCTCCAATGTTCACACCGTTGCAGCAAATACCTCAGTCCCCAGCACAAACTGTTCAAATGGGATCTGAAGAAACTCACCCCACTTCATCTGTACGCAAAGAAATTCCATCCACTAGGCTGAAGAAACTGCTGCTGCTGAACATTTGAACACGCAGACTGCAACTAAAGAGGAACCAGAAATTCCTCAGCCTGAAGAACCTGTGATTAAGATCCTGAGGTCGTGATGCAACTCACTGACACTCCTCTGCCCAAGCCAAAGGATCCATTCTCACGCAAGCAAAAGTTCAAGGCTGATGATTTCTTCGGCGAGCATGTATTCTTCGAAGACTACAACCCATATGATTCTGCTCGCATAAGGAAGATGCGTTTCTGGACTACTAGTCAAGAAAATTTCTATTCCTCAGTTCTGTTCAACAAAAACAAAATCTTCTACCATGAGCACATTCCTCACGTGGATATGGAATCTCTGCCGTGCTTCGTGCCAGTCCTTAGTGTTCTTCACGATGCTGGACTGTTAAATTTTTGCTCTGACATCTGCGATTGGGATGAAGAACTGATTCTTCAATTTTATGCGGCGCTGCACATCACAGGAGATTCTGAAGATGTAAATTCATGGGTGCTGGACTGGATGTCTGAGAACACTCACTACACAGCACCATCTACTGAATTGCTTCGTGCCTTACCACTCAGTCCTCCCCTTGAAGAAGCTCGTTGCATTTACAGTGAACCTGAGCTTACAAATCACTACATGCAAGTTCTGATGAAACCTTTGAAGCCAGGTCAAGCCCCACGATCCAAATTCCTCATGAAGGAATTGCTTTATGTGCCCAGAACTGTCTATCGTATTCTTACGAGGACAATGAGTCTGATGAGGAAATTGTTGGCATCATGAAGAATCTGGTATCCAATATCGTCCATGGCATTCCTGTCAATTATCACGATTTCTTCATGAGGACTCTGGCAAACGTTGCACTTTCACCGTTTGAGCTGAAGCCTTATGCACCATGGATTATGAGATTCCTCAGGACAAGGTCTTCACTCAACTACAAAGCTGATTTTCAGAATCACCTTAGCTACTTGCCCCCGATTGAAGTCCTCAAGCAGACCTATTCGTTAGTTGATGAAAAGGGCAAGGCACCAACTGTTATAGATGAAGGCATTCGTCCATTGGATGGTCAGTTTGACAAAGCTGCATCTTATTCCACCAATGATGACTCTGCCACACATGACTCTGCCAATGCACCCAAGTCTACTCCTCAAGCCACAGCTCCACGTGTGATGACTGACCGTGAGCTACTTCTTAGTCTTCACCAGAAGGTGGATCGAAATCATAAATGGGTTAAGCGTCAGTTTGGTTCATTTCTTCACAACATGACTGCTACACACAATGCAATGAAGAAAAACCATTACTACCTCCATGAAGTGTTCGGTCGCACCTGGGCCATTCTGTCTCATCTGTATGGTGAAGAAGATCTGAAGAAAATGGGTCTCAAGGAAGATTTTGACTGGTCTGCACCTCCACCGAAGAAATTCAAGAAGGTCAAGGTTCCTTCCTTGGTGGCCAGTTCATATTCTTCATCGCGCGACACCGATGAGAATGAAGACTTGGACGACACTGCGGTAGGCCCTTCCACGACAAACGACCCCAACAACACTGGCGCTCCTTCATCAACTTGATATTCTTTAGGGGCGTTAGTCCTCATATTCGATCCTTTTGGTCATTTGATGACAAAGGGGGAGAATTTTGAGTTAGTCTTCAAGCGGGTCTTTCTATATGGGCATTTTTTTGTTAAGTTACAACTCTCGTTCTTCTGAGACTTTATTGGATCGAGTTGTAAACTTAAACCCGATGGTGCTCTAATACTTTTGATTTGTTTTTCTGCATGCTTATTCCTCATATATGCTAGTGCACGCATGCTGAATTACATCAGTCACCATATTTCATCATGCATTTCAAATTCTTCATTATGATATGTCAAATGCGTGTATGAATTACAAGATATAGGGGGAGATCTCCATCATTCTACTCTTCAAGTGTGCAATGCTTCAAAACCAAATACCTCACTACGCACATATTCAGGGGGAGTTCTTCTATATCTTGCAATCAAATTCCTCAATATCAGTATTTACACTTCATATGTTTATCACCGTTGAAAACTTAACCTATATTGTCATCAATCACCAAAAAGGGGGAGATTGTAAGTGCATCTAGTGCCCCTTAGTGATTTTGGTGTATTGAAGACTTATAGTTAAGGGACTAATGCGTTTGTGAGTGTAGACAGGTCTATAAGCATATGAGGAGTTTGATATTTACAGAGAAAGTCGACCCCTAAAATGAAGTTCTTCGACTGAAGACTTTGGATTTCTGAAGACTTTGAAAGTGAAGAAATTGATGTGACCTTGAAGACTTGGTATTCATTCGATGAACATGAAGCGTGAAGACTTTTGTTTTCGTAGTTTCATTTTCTCTTTCTTGAGTCATAGGAAACACCGTACTATTAAAGGGGGTCGAGGAAATACTAAGGAAAAATTTCCATGGGATGCTCAACTCAAAATCCTACACCTACCAATCCCTTCGAGTGAAGCCATTGGAAATCTCATATAGTCCAGTCATATTCTTCAGTGACAGAGACGAAGTTCTTCTGGTCTCTGAGGAATTTGTTCGGACTGAGGAGTTAGGAATTCACCAGTGCAGATTACCTACACAGTGAGGAACATGATAGCCCTGAGGATTTTGCTACTCAAAATTCCGACCATTGCTGTGCTATGAGCCAGCTGTCCCAAAATATCTATCCACCTAACGGTCATATCATTGAAGGGCATTTATGTCTTATCATGTCGGGCTACTCCCTATGCTATAAATAGCTGCCCCCTACAACCACTAGCTGGTTGGCTGCTCCGAGAGAAACTGACACTTGTCATTTGAGAGCAACCCATCCTCCGAGGACTTTGAGCGAAAATCATCAAGTGAGGAAAACCCAAACCCAAACACCTACAAACCCCAAGTGATTGAGCATCAACGAAGAGATTGATCCTGCGTGGATCCGACGCTTGTTACCTTTGAAGACTGTGCTTCTTCCAGACGGTTAGGCGTCATGGTCTAGAGCATCCAAGAGGAATTGTGGATCACCGAGTGACCAAGTTTGTGAAGGTTCGAAAGTCACCTGAAGACTTACCACGAGTGATTGGGCGAGGCCTGTGTGACCTTACTCAAGGAGAATACGGTGAGGAATTGGTGCCCTGAGCTGCGTGTTCAGGACTGGGTATCCGGGACTGGGTGTCCGGGACTGTGTCCTCGAGTTTAAGTACTCAGCCGCTCCAACCAGACGTACAACCGAGACAGCAGTTGGAACCGGTCTACCAAATCATTGTCTTCACCAAGCTTACTGGTTCTATTTCCTCAACTCTTTCATTTCCTCATAACTATGTTGTCTTCTCGTTCATATCTGTGCTTGAGGACTTTGACTGAAGATTCTCTCAATTTCCTCAGTAAAATTTCTTTAGTCTGTTTGTCTTCATCCTGAGTTATCCTGTGCTTACACTTTCTGTACTCTGTGCCTGTCTTCATTTCATCATGATGACTATGCTTGTATTATGTTATGTTTACTTTTGAGTACTTATTCCGTTGCTAGGAGTTCTTCGCTAAGGAATTTCCTCATCTGCAAATTCCTCAGTGAAGAATTCATAAAAATCGCCTATTCACCCCCCCTCTAGTCGATATAACGCACTTTCAATGCTTGATCTTTCTCCAATGTTCATCCTTCTTGTCCAAGCTAGGCCCTTCATTTGTAAGCAAGACAAATGTATCCAATTTAGGCAACATCATATTCTCATGAACATTAGAATCATTACCAAGAAACAAAAGTACCTGGTAATTTAATTGGCATGCGCGAGCTCTAGTAATTGATGCAGTATGTATAGCAACATGTGTTGGGGAACATAGTAATTTCAAAAAAATTCCTACGCATACACAAGATCATGGTGATGCATAGCAATGAGAGGGGAGAGTGTCGTCCATGTACCCTCGTAGACCATTAAGCGGAAGCGTTATGACAACGTGGTTGATGTAGTCGTACGTCTTCATGATCGACCGATCCTCAGTACCGAACGTATGACACCTCCGCGTTCAGCACACGTTCATCTCAGTGACGTCCCGCGAACTCACGATCTAGTAGAGCTCGAGGAAGAGTTTCGTCAGCATGACGGCGTGGTGATGATGTTGATGAAGCTACCATTGCAGGGCTTCGCCTAAGCACCTCTACAATATGACCAAGGTGGATTATGGTGGAGGGGGGCACCACACACGGCTGGGAGAGATCAATGATCAACTTGTGTGTCTAGAGGTGCCCCCTGCCCATGTATATAAAGGAGCAAGGGGGGAGGCCGGCCGGCCCTAGAGGGCACGCCAGGAGGAGGTATCCTCCTCCTAGTAGGAGTAGGATTCCCCTCTTTCCTACTCCTACTAGTAGGGGGAAAGCAAGGGGGAGAAGGAGAAGGAAAGGGGGGCACCGCCCCCCTCTCCTAGTCCAATTCAGACCAGAGGGGGAGGGGGTGCGCGGCCTGCCCTGGCCGGCCCCTCTCTCTCCACTAGGGCCCAATAAGGCCCATTAACTCCCGGGGGGTTCCTGTAACCCCTCCGGCACTCCGGTAAAATCCCGATTTCACCCGGAACTCTTCCGATTTCCAAATGTAGGCTTCCAATATATCAATATTTATGTCTCGACCATTTTGAGACTCCTCGTCATGTCTGTGATCATATCCGGGACTCTGAACTACCTTTGGTACATCAAAACATATAAACTCATAATAATGATCATCACAGAACTTTAAGCATGCAGACCCTACAGGTTCCTACATATTCTATGAAGATCTTTATCGGTCAAACCGCATAACAATATATGTTGTTCCCTTTGTCATCCGTATGTTACTTGCGCGAGATTCGATTGTCGGTATCCCAGTACCTAGCTCAATCTCGTTACCGGCAAGTCTCTTTGCTCGTTCCGTAATACAACATCCCGCAACTAACTCATTAGTCACATTGCTTGCAAGGTTTATAGTGATGTGCATTACCGAGAGGGCCCAAAGATACCTCTCTGACAATCGGGGTGACGACTCCTATTCTTGATCTATGCCAACTCCACGAACACCATCGGAGACACCTATAGAGCACCTTTATAATCACCCAGGTACGTTGTGACGTTTGGTAGCACACAAAGTATCCTCCGCTATTCGGGAGTTGCATAATCTCATGGTCATAGGAACATATATATAAGTCATGAAGAAAGCAATAGCAGTAAACTTAAACGATCAAGTGCTAAGCTAATGAAATTGGTCAAGTCAATCACATCATTCTCCTAATGATGTGATCCCGTTGATCAAATAACAACTCATGTCTATGGCTAGGAAACTTAACCATCTTTGATCAATGAGCTAGTCAAGTAGAGGCATACTAGTGACACTATGTTTGTCTATGTATTCACACATGTATTATGTTTCTGGTTAATACAATTCTAGCATGAATAATAAACATTTATCATGAAGTAAGGAAATAAATAATAACTTTATTATTGCCTCTAGGGCATATTTCCTCCAGTCTCCCACTTGCACTAGAGTCAATAATCTAGATTACACAGTAATGGTTCTAACACCCATGGAGTCTTGGTGCTGATCATGTTTTGCTCGTGGAAGAGGCTTAGTCAGCGGGTCTGCAACATTCAGATCTATATGTATCTTGCATATCTCTATGTCTCCCACCTGGACTTGATCCTGGATGGAATTGAAGTGTCTCTTGATGTGCTTGGTTCTCTTGTGAAATCTAGATTCCTTTGCCAAGGCAATTGCACCAGTATTATCACAAAATATTTTCATTGGACCCGATGCACTAGGTATGACACCTAGATCGGATATGAACTCCTTCATCCAGACTCCTTCATTTGATGCTTCCGAAGCAGCTATGTACTCCACTTCACACGTAGATCCTGCCACGACGCTTTGTTTAGAACTGCTCCAACTGACAGCTCCACCGTTCAATATAAACAGGTATCTGGTTTGTGATTTAGAATTGGCCGCATCAGTGTCAAAGCTTGCATCGATGTAACAATTTACGACGAGCTCTTTGTCACCTCCATAAACGAGAAACATATCCTTAGTCCTTTTCAGGTATTTCAGGATGTTCTTGAGCGCTGTCCAGTGATCCATTCCTGGATTACTTTGGTACCTCCCTGCTAAACTAATAGCAAGGCATGATGACCCACAAGTATAGCGGATCTATCGTAGTCCTTTCGATAAGTAAGAGTGTCGAACACAACGAGGAGCACAAGGAAATGATAAGCGATTTTCAGCAAGGTATTCTCTGCAAGTACTGAAATAAGTGGTAATAGATAGTTTTGTGACGGGATAAATTATAACGAGCAACAAGTAACAAAAGTAAATAAAGTGCAACAAGGTGGCCCAATCCTTTTGTAGCAAAGGACAAGCCGGAACAAACTCTTATAATAGGAAATGTGCTCCCCAGGACACATGGGAATATCGTCAAGCTAGTTTTCATCACGTTCATATGATTCGCGTTCGATACTTTGATAATTTGATATGTGGGTGGACCGGTGCTTGGGTGCTGTTCTTACTTGAACAAGCATCCCACTTATGATTAACCTCTATTGCAAGCATCCACAACTACAACAAAAGTATTAAGGTAAACCTAACCATAGCATGAAACATGTGGATCCAAATCAGCCCCTTACGAAGCAACGCATAAACTAGGGTTTAAGCTTCTGTCACTCTAGCAACCCATCATCTACTTATTACTTCCCAATGCCTTCCTCTAGGCCCAAATAATGGTGAAGTGTTATGTAGTCGACGTTCACATAACACCACTAGAGGATAGACAACATACATCTTATCAAAATATCAAACGAATACCAAATTCACATGACTACTCATAGCAAGAATTCTCCCTTGTCCTCAGGAACGAACGTAATTACTCACAAAGCATATTCATGTTCATAATCAGAGGGGTAATAATATGCATATAGGATCTGAACGTATGATCTTTGTGTCGCCCCGAGACCGATGTGCCAGTTGTCGTTCAGTTATTCGCCGTCGTTGCCATGTCATTTGCTTGCGTGTTGCATCTTATCATGTCATCATGTGCATTGCATCATCATGTTTTCAAAACTTGCATCCGTCTGGATCTCCCCGTTCCTTCCGTTGTCCATTCTGAGCCCAGACACACTTGCACGCGCCCGCGATATGTCCGAAATAGTATTTTATAAGTGGCTGGAAAATGTTCTCGGAATGGGTTGAAAGTGGGCATGTGGTCTTATTTTAGTGTAGATAGACCGCCTGTCAAGTTTCATCGCATTCGGAGTTCTTTCATAGTCCAACCGTTAAATATAGCGGCAATAGTAGCCGGTCTAACGTCGGACGTTTTCGGTCTCTGGAAACAGTCGCCGGGCCTCCCTCTCTTCTCTTCTCTCAGCTCAAGACCGTCTACACGGCTCACTACCTACCGCCAGGTCCAACCTAACCTCTCTCATCAGCCCGCAGCCCCCCTCGCGCGCGTCCGGAAGTTGTCCCGGATCCGACCCGAGCAGTCGTCACCGTTGTGTCCGGATCATCCCCAAACATCTGCAAAACGTCTCCATTTTCTTATTTGGACTTCCTAGCTATTTTATTCGCGATCGTTCGATTGCGATCGGAGGGACGATATACCCCTAAGTCAACCCACTTGCTATATATATTAGCCTAACCTAGACCAAATCCCTAATTCCTAGGGATCCTCCCAGCCGCCGCCGCACTCATTCCCTACCTTGGGATCCTCTCATTCCCCCCTGCACCAACCATCAGCCCGCACCCGATCCAGATCCTCTCCCGCCTCCGACCACCTTCCTGGTTTTGCGCCGCCGTCCAACCACAGCCTCCACCTTCTCCTCGCTTTTCCTTCCTATCCAACCACCACCACCGCCGCCCAAATCCTGCAGGAGCCTGAGCTCCTCTGCCCGTCGCCATGAACGCCCGCAGGAGCGCCAATGACACCAAGCCGCCGCCCGTCGTCCTCTGCTTCACGCTGCCTCCGGCGAGCAGAGGCCCCGCGCTTGCAGCCTCTCATCCCGCAGCATGCCCGTCCTCAGATCCCCACGCCAGGAGCTCCTTTCCCTTTGCTCGCTTCGACCCCGGGTCGCCGGAGACACCAGGGGATCTCCTCTGCCTCGCCCCGTTCGCCCGCAAGTTCCGTAGTGCCACCGGAGCTCCCTCCGCCGACGAGAACCACCTGCAGATGAGCCCCGCGCCGCCCGTTCCATCCTTTCCCGCTTCTCTCTTCTCCCTCTCACATCTCTGTCTCGTTTTCTTTTTCCGTCAGAGAACCCGAGCCGGAGCTTGCCGCTGCCTCGTCCAAGCCCGTTCCCGGCCAGATCTGGACGCCCAGGACCTCGCCGCCCCTTCGCCCCGCTCGCCGGAGCTCTGCTCCCAGCCACCGCCACCCTACTCGCCTCCTCTGCTTCGCCCTTGCGCGAGGAGGACGACCCAGCGCCAAGTCCCGCTTCGCCGTTGACTACGCCCCCTCCACCTCCTCGTTCGACCCCGCCAGCGTGGATGAGCGCTAGGGCCCAGCCGCGCCTTGCCCTGCTGCGTGTGCCACCACATCCCCAGCTGGCCTGTTGGCCAATGTGAGCAGCCGCCCAGCCCCTCCTCTCCGTTGGCCCAACATGCACCAGATTCGGCCCGATGCGTGTTTTTTCCTCTGTTGCGATTTTAGTATTTATCCAGAGAACGTCTGTTTTGCAGAAAAACCCTTGGACTTCATGCATTTAATAACTCCACAACCGTGCATCGGATTAAAATGATTTATATATGAAACTTGCTCAGAATTTTGTCTAGTTTAATAATTTGCCACTTTCACCCATGTTTAAAATGTTTAAAATGCTGTTTGATTAAATTTGTTCCGATGCCATGTTAAAATGATTTAATTCATAACTATATAACCGTAGCTCGGATTTTAATAAACTTTATATGTAATTGGGGTAGAAAAATGCCTAGTTTAACATGGTGGCTTCATTTTGCATGTTTAACAACTCTAAAATTGTGTTTCGGGCAGAATAGTACCAAACCTAATATATGCATATGAGGAGTTTCCGGAATTGTTGTTCGTTGCTTCCGACCTCATTTAAACTTGACTAGATAGGTAGTTTTACTTTGCTTCACCCTCTTGCCATGCTAACAACATTTAATCTTGTTGGGTACCTAAATGAGAGAGAACTAAATAAGTCATGTGGTGTTTTCCTCAATATGCAACTCCGTTGCATATTGTGCTCCACTTAACTTGTAGGATTGTTTGTGCACTTTGCCATGCCATGCCTCATTAAACCGGACATGCATCATACTTGGTTGTGCATCATCCCATGTTCATGTGGTGGTTGTTTACTTTGTTGTTTGCTTCTTTCCGGTGTTGCTTCTTCGGGTTGGTTCCGATAACGTCGCGTTTGTGAGGACCCGTTCGACTACGTCCGTTTGTCTTCTTCATGGACTCGTTCTTCTTCCTTGCGGGATCTCAGGCAAGATGACCATAACCTCGAAATCACTTCT
This sequence comes from Triticum urartu, assembly GCF_003073215.2. Classification (NCBI taxonomy): domain Eukaryota; kingdom Viridiplantae; phylum Streptophyta; class Magnoliopsida; order Poales; family Poaceae; genus Triticum; species Triticum urartu. The sequence continues at coordinate 229,394,715 of NC_053027.1, read as the reverse complement.
ATCTTCGCTTGCTTAGTTGCTCGCTCTTTTGCTATGCCTATGCTGTGATACCTACCACTTGCTTATCATGCCTCCTATATTGTTGAACAAAGCCTCTAACCCACCTTGTCCTAGCAAACCGTTGTTTGGCTATGTTACCGCTTTGCTCAGCCCCTCTTATAGCGTTGCTAGTTGCAGGTGAAGATTGAAGGTCGTTCCTTATTGGAACATTTATTTACTTGTTGGGATATCACTATATATCTTATTTAATTAATGCATCTATATACTTGGTAAAGGGTGGAAGGCTCGGCCTTATGCCTGGTGTTTTGTTCCACTCTTGCCGCCCTAGTTTCTGTCATATCGGTGTTATGTTCCCGGATTTTGCATCCCTTACGCGGTTGGGCTATAATGGGAACCCCTTGATAGTTCGCCTTAAGTAAAGCTCCTCCAGCAATGCCCAACCTTGGTTTTACCATTTTCACTAACAACCTACCACCTTCCCTTGGGTTTTCGCGAGCCCGAGGGTCATCTTTATTCTAACCCCCCGGGCCAGTGCTCCTCTGAGTGTTGGTCCGACCGAGCAGACTGCGGGGCCACCTCGGGGCAACTTGAGGTTTGGTTTTACTCGTAGGATGTCTCATCTGAGTGTTCCCTGAGAAAGAGATATGTGCAGCTCCTATCGGGATTTGTCAGCACATTCGGGCGGTGTTGCTGGTTTAGTTTTACCCTGTCGAAATGTCTTGTTGTACCGGGATACTGAGTCTGATCGGAATGTCTCGGGAGGAGGTCTATTCCTTCGTTGACCGTGAGAGCTTGTGATGGGCTAAGTTGGGACACCCCTGCAGGGATTGAACTTTCGAAAGCCGTGCCCGCGGTTATGGGCAGATGGGAATTTGTTAACGTCCGGTTGTAGATAACTTGAACCTTAACTTAATTAAAATGAGTCAACTGCGTGTGTAACCGTGACGGTCTCTTTCCGGCGGAGTCCAGGAAGTGAACACGGTGTTGGAGTTATGCTTGACGTAGGTTGTTCTAGGATCACTTCTTGATCATACTTTTATCGATCGTGCTTTGCCTTCTCTTCTCGCTCTCATTTTCGTATGTTAGCCACCATATATGCTAGTCGCTTGCTGCAGCTCCATCTCATACCTTTTACCTTACCCATAAGCTTAAATAGTCTTGATCGCAAGGGTGCGAGATTGCTGAGTCCCCGTGACTCACATATACTTCCAAAACCAGCTTGCATGTGCCGATGAGTCCGTGCAGATGACGCAACCAAGCTCAGGAGGAGCTCGATGAAGATCTTGTCCTTTGTGTTGTTTCGTTCTAGTTGGTCAATAGTGGAGCCTAGTTGGGGTCGATCGGGGACCGTGTTGCTTTTGGGGTTCTTCTTTTATTTTGGTTCCGTAGCCGGACCTTGATTGTATCTGGTTGATGTAATGCTTTATTCATGTAATTGTGTGAAGTGGCGATTGTAAGCCAACTATGTATCCCTTTTCCTTATGTATTACATGGGTTGTGTGAAGATTACCTCACTTGCGACATTGCTTTCAATGCGGTTATGCCTCTAAGTCGTGCTTCGACACGTAGGAGATATAGCCGCATCGAGGGCGTTACAATCTTCCACCAAATAAACCAACTAGCATCAACTACAAGGAGTAATCAACACTACTAGCAACCTACTAGCACCAATCCGGGCTTTGAGACAAGAACTGAATACAAGATATGAACTAGGGTTTGAAGATGAGATGGTGCTGGTGAAGATGTTGATGGAGATTGCCCTCTCCCGATGAGAGGAGCGTTGGTGATGATTTCCCCCTCCCGGAGGGAAGTATCCCCGGCAGAACAGCTCTGCCGGAGCTCTAGATTGGATCCGCCAAGGTTCCGCCTCGTGGCGGCGGAGTCTCGTCCCGAAAAGTTCCTTCCTCTTTTTTCTCATCGAAAGACTTCATATAGGAGAAGATGGACGTCGGAGAGCCACCAGGGGGCCCACGAGGTAGGGGGCGCGCCCTAGGGGGGGCGCCCCCACCCTCGTGAGCAGGGTGTGGGCCCCCTAGCCTTCATCTTTGGCGAGGATTTTTCTTTATTTGTTCTAAGATGTTCCGTGGAGTTTTAGGACTTTTGGAGTTGCGCAGAATAGGTCTCTAATATTTGCTCCTTTTTCAGCCCAGAATTCCAGCTGCCGGCATTCTCCCTCCTTATGTAAACCTTGTAAAACAAGAGAGAATAGCCATAAGTATTGTGACATAAAGTGAAATAATAGTCCATAATGCAATAAATATCGATATAAAAGCATGATGCAAAATGGACGTATCAACTCCCCCAAGCTTAGACCTCGCTTGTCCTCAAGCGAAAAGCCGATAACAATAAATATGTCCTCATGTTTAGAGGTAGAGGTGTCGATAAAAATAAAATACGGACATGAAGGCATCATGATTATTCTCATAACAGCAACATATATAGATTTTGTCATATGATTACTTATATTAAAGTGATGATCTATTCACAATGCAAAAGTATAAATCATAAACCTTATTGGGCTCTGACAAACTATAATCTCAGTCATTGAAGCAATTGTAATTTATCATAACATCGGAAAGAGTCCATGTTAGAGCTAAAAAGCAAGTGCACATACTCAACTATCATTTATTCCTCCATAATTGCTAACACTCACGCAATACTTGTGGTTACGGAGTTTTAATCGGACACAGAGAAAGATAGGGGCTTATAGTTTTGCCCCACAACCTTTTACCTCAAGGGAAATGTCAACAATAATGGTTCATGCTCCCCTACATCCAATTATATATATATATATATCATGTTCTTTCCAACATGCTTAGCTTGCCAAAGGATAAAATGAAAAATAAAAGGTGAAGATCACCATGACTCTTGCATAAGGTAGAAGATAATAATAAAGGATAGGCCCTTCACAGAGGGAAGCAGAGGTTGCCATGTGCTTTTATGGTTGGATGCATAAAATCTCAATGCGAAAGAACGTCACTTTATATTGCCCCTTGTGATATGAACCTTTATTATGCAGTCTGTCGCTTTTATTACTTCCACATCACAAGATCGTATAAAGCTTATTTCTCCCACACCAATCAATCATACATATTTAGAGCAATTTTTATTGCTTTGCACCGATGACAACTTACTTGAAGGGTCTTACTCAATCCATAGGTAGATATGGTGGACTCTCATGGCAAAACTGGTTTAAGGGTATTTGGAAGCACAAGTAGTATTTCTAATTGGTGCTGAGAATTTGGCTAGCATGAGGGGGAAAGGCAAGCTCAACAAGTTAGAGGATCCATGACAACATACTTTATCTCAGATATAAGAAAGGCATAACTCATTACGTTGTCTTCCTTGTCCAACATCAACTCTTTAGCATGTCATATTTTAATGAGTGCTCTCAATCATAAAAGATGTCAATGATAATATATCTATATGTGAAACCTCTCTTTCCTTATTACTTTCTATTAATTGCAACAATGACCAAAGCTATGTCTGCCAACTCCCAACAACTTCTAGTCATCATACTCTTTCTATGTGAAGTCATTACTCTCAATAAGATCAATATGAACTCTTTGTTTCTTTTTATTCTTTTTCCCTTTTCTTTTATTCACCCAAGATCATGGCAAAATAATCAAGCCCTTGACTCAACACTAATCTTTATTATATATAGCTCACGGTCTCGATTACAAAGAGAGATCATAAAAGCAAAACTCAAAACTAGATCATACCATAAACTTTATTCTACTAGATCAAGATACTACTAATAGGATCGAACTAAGAAAAACGGTAAAGATAGGAGTTGTGATTGTGATACGATACCGGGGCACCTCCCCCAAGCTTGGCAGTTGCCAAGGGGAGTGCCCATACCCATGTGATTATATCTCCTTGGTTGGTGAAGAAGGTGGAGGTGTTGTTGATGACGCGGGCTTGTCATCCATCTTCCAAGGCATAGGTTCACCATCATAGGAGGATGATCGAGTCTCCGGAATCCTCGAATCTGCAGCCAAACTCATTCTTTTGAATCTATATTCATACTAGATTTGGGCTTGGAGGTGCTCGATCTTCTCATATAGCTTGAAGATGGCCTCCTCGGTGTTCTTGGCATCCGACTTGTAGTTGTTAGTGAACTCCGCGAGCATCGTGTGGCTAGCGTTGATTCCACGCTCCACCATCCCCTGCCACTTGAAAACTTGTTGCTCCATTGCTTCGAGCCTCATCTCCACGCTTCCGGTTCCATTTGGTCCCTCAACATCGCGGATGTGCAACAACCCATCACGCATCTCAATGGTTTGAGGGTGTCGCAGCACCTCCGCGAGGTAAGGGTTGATGACCTTCTCGAAGAACTTGTCCTTGGAAGCACTTGGGGACGTCATGATAATCTAGATCTGTCAGAAAAACAACTCGAAAAAAGATCAAAGAATAATTGCATGATACGGGAGTCAAAACCTTCGGGAGAATATATAGTGAATTTTTACCGACCAAAATACGTATCGTGCAAGAAAACGGAGTCCGGAAGGCACACGAGGTGCTCACTAGGTAGGGGGTGCGCCCAGAGGGGTAGGGCGCGTCCACCACCCTCGTGGGGCCCTCGTGTCCTTCCCGGACTGCTACTTATTTTTATATTTTTCTAAATATTCCAAAATGAAGAAATATTGCCTTAAAAATTGTTTTGGAGTCGGTTTACTTACCGTGCCACATACCTATTCCTTTTCGAAGTCTGAAACGTTCTGGAAAGTGTCCCTTATGTATTCCTCCGGGGTTACGGTTTCAATAATATTGGTTTCAACATTTATGGGATTACCTGAGATATAATGTTTAATTCTTTGACCGTTTACCACCTTCGGATTTGTGCCTTCAATGTTGTTGATCTTTATGGCACCGGAACGGTAGACCTCTTCGATAACATAGGGGCCTTCCCATTTAGGGATAAGTTTTCCTACAAAAAATCTTAAACGAGAGTTGTATAGCAATACATAATCACCTACATTAAACTCACGCTTTTGTATCCTTTTGTCATGCCATCTTTTAACTTTTTCTTTAAACAACTTGGCATTTTCATAAGCTTGGGTTCTTCATTCATCAAGTGAGCTAATATGAAATAACCTCTTCTCACCGGCAAGTTTAAAATCATAGTTGAGCTCTTTAATAGCCCAATATGCCTTATGTTCTAGTTCGAGAGGTAAGTGACATGCTTTTCCATAAACCATTTTATACGGAGACATACCCATAGGATTTTTGTATGCAGTTCTATAAGCCCATAATGCATCATCAAGTTTCTTGGACCAATTCTTTCTAGACCTATTAACTGTCTTCTGCAAAATTAATTTGGGCTCTCTATTGCTCAACTCTACTTGACCACTAGACTGAGGGTGATAAGGAGATGCAATTCTATGATTAACATCATATTTAGCAAGCATTTTACGGAAAGCACCATGAATAAAGTGTGAACCACCATCAGTCATTAAATATCTAGGGACTCCAAACCTCGGGAAAATAACTTCTTTAAGCATTTTAATAGAAGTGCTATGATCAGCACTACTAGTTGGAATAGCTTCTACCCAATTAGTAATGTAATCAATAGAAACTAGAATATGTGTGTATCCATTAGAGGCAGGAAAAGGTCCCATATAATCAAAGCCCCAAACATCAAACGGTTCAATAACAAGAGAATAATTCATAGGCATTTCTTGACGTCTACTGATATTACCAATTCTTTGACATTCATCACAAGACAAGACAAACTTACGGGTATCCTTGAAGAGAGTAGGCCAATAAAAACCAGATTGCAATACCTTATGTGCAGTTCTATCTCCAGCGTGGTGTCCTCCATAAGCCTTAGAATGACACTTGCGTAGGATCTGTTCCTGTTCATGCTCAGGTACACAATGTCTAATAACACCATCTACTCCTTCTTTATAAAGATGTGGGTCATCCCAAAAGTAATGTCTCAAGTCATAGAAAAACGTTTTCTTTTGCTAGTATGTGAAGCTAGGTGGTATAAATTTAGTAACAATATAATTAGCATAATCAGCATACCATGGAGTACTACGAGAAGTGCTTATAACATTTAATTGTTCATCAGGAAAGCTATCATTAATAGGTAGTGGGTCATCAAGAATATTCTCTAACCTAGACAAGTTGTCTGCAACGGGGTTCTCAGCTCCCTTTCTATCAACAATATGCAAATCAAATTCTTGTAGCAAGAGAACCCATCTAATAAGTCTAGGTTTAGCCTCTTTCTTTTCCATAAGATATTTAATAGCAGCATGATCAGTTTGAATAGTTACTTTAGAATCAACAATATAAGATATGAACTTATCACAAGCAAATACAACCGCTAAAAGCTCTTTTTTCAGTAGTAGCATAATTTCTTTGAGCATTGTCTAGAGTCTTACTAGCATAATGAAAATTTAATTTCTTATCAACTCTTTGCCCTAGAACAGCACCTACAGCATAATCACTAGCATCACACATAATTTCAAAGGGTAAATTTCCATCAGGTGGCTGAACAACAGGTGCAGAGACTAATGCTTTTTTAAGTATTTCAAATGCTTCTACACAATCATCATCAAAGACAAATGGTATATCTTTTTGCAATAAATTAGTCAGAGGCTGAGAAATTTTTGAGAAGTCCTTAATGAACTTCCTATAAAATCCGGCGTGACCAAGGAAACTTCTTATACCTTTGATGTCCTTGCGACATGGCATCTTTTCAATAGCATCAACCTTGGCTTTATCAACTTCAATACCTGTTTCTGAAACTTTGTGCCCCAAGACAGTACCTTCATTAACCATAAAGTGTCACTTTTCCCAATTCAAGACAAGATTAGTTTCTTCACATCTCTGCAAAACTCGGTCAAGATTGCTCAAGGAATCATCAAAAGAGGAACCATAGACGGAAAAGTCGTCCATGAAAACCTCACAAATCTTTTCACAATAGTTAGAGAATATAGCCATCATGCATCTTTGAAAGGTAGCAGGTGCATTACATAAACCAAAATGCATACGTCTATAAGCAAAAGTACCAAAAGGGCATGTAAAAGTAGTCTTTGATTGATCTCTAGCCGACACATGTATTTGAGAGAAACCAGAATAACCATCTAGAAAGCAATAGTGTGTATGTTTGCATAATCTTTCTAGCATTTGATCAATAAAAGGTAAGGGGTAATGATCTTTCTTAGTAGCTTTATTTAATTTGTGGAAATCAATTACCATCCTATAACCTGTGATAATTCTTTGTGGAATCAATTCATCTTTATCATTAGGAACAACAGTAATACCTCCATTCTTAGGGACACAATGGACAGGACTTACCCACTGACTATCAGCAACGGGATAGATTATACCTGCCTCCAGAAGCTTTAGTATATCTTTTCTTACCACTTCTTTCATTTTAGGATTTAGACGTCGTTGAGGATCGCGAAATGGTTTGGCATCTGCTTCCATATTTATTTTATGTTGACATAGAGTGGTACTAATGCCCTTAAGATCATCAAGAGTATATCCAATAGCAGCACGGTGCTTCTTCAGAGTTTTCAATAATCTTTCTTCTTCATGCTCTGAAAGGTTAACACTAATAATAACAGGATATATCTTCTTTTCATCAAGATAAGCATATTTAAGATTATTAGGCAAAGGTTTAAGCTCAAACACGGGATCACCCTTGGGTGGAGGAGGATCCCCTAAAATTTCAACAAGCAAATTGTGATGCAGAATAGGTTCCTGTTTAAAGAATACTTCATCTATTTCCCTTCTTTCACTCATGAACATATCATTTTCATGGTCTAGCAGATAATGTTCTAAAGGATCACTAGGAGGTACGGCAATAGAAGCAAGACCAATAATTTCATCCTTACTAGGTAATTCTTCCTCATGATGTTGTTTACTAAATTTAGAGAAATTAAACTCATGAACCATATCATCCAATCCAATAGTAACAACATTATTTGTGCAGTCTAAGGTAGCATTGACAGTATTTAAGAAGGGTCTACCAAATATAATGGGACAAAAGCTATCTTGTGGGGAACCAAGAACAAGAAATCAGCACGATATTTAGTTTTCCCACACAAGACTTCAACATCTCTAACAATCCCAATTGGTGAAATAGTATCTCTATTGGCAAGTTTAATTGTGACATCAATACCTTCTAACTCAGCAGGTGCAATTTCATTCTTAATTTCTTCGTATAAGTCAATAGGTATTACACTAGCACTAGCACCCATATCACATAAGCCATGATAACAATGATCTCCTATTTTAACAGAAATAACAGGCACGCCTACCATAGGTCTATGTTTATCTTTATCACAGGGTTTAGCAATTCTAGCAATTTCACCTTCGAACTGAATAACATGCCCATCAATATTATCAGACAAGAGATCTTTAACAATAGCAATATTAGGTTCTACTTTAACTTGCTCAGGAGGTGTATAAGTTCTAATATTGCTTTTACGAATAGCAGTTGAAGCTTTATCATGATCCTTTATTCTAACAGGGAAAGGTGGTTTCTCAATATAAGAAGTAGGAACAATAGGATCATTAGAAGTGACAGTCTTTTCTTCAACTTTAATAGGTGCAGCTACTTTTACTTCTATGGGAGGATGATATTTAAACCACTTCTCCTTAGGGAGATCAACATAAGTAGCAAAGGATTCACAGAAAGAAGCTACTATCTCAGAGTTAAGTCCATATTTAGTGCTAAACTTACGGAAAATATCGGTGTCCATAAAAGATTTAACACAATCAAACTTAGGTGTCATACCTGACTCCTTACCTTCATCGAGGTCCCAATCTTCAGAGTTGCGTTTAATTCTACCCAATAAATTCCATTTGAATTCAATAGTCTTCATCATAAAAGAGCCAGCACAAGAAGTATCGAGCATGGTGCGATTGTTTTCAGAAAGCCGAGCATAAAATTTTTGAATGATCATTTATCTCGAGAGCTCATGATTGGGGCATGAATATAACATTGATTTAAGCCTCCCCCAAGCTTGAGCGATGCTTTCTCCTTCGTGAGGCTAGAAATTATATATATAATTGCGATCACGATGAACAAGATGCATATGGTAATACTTTTGATGAAATTCCAACTTCAATCTTTTATAGTCCCATGATCTCATATCATCACATAGCCTATACCATATCAATGCATCTCCCTTCAAAGATAAAGGGAAAACCTTCTTCTTAGCAACATCATCGGGTATACCTGCAAGCTTAAATAATCCACAAACTTCATCCACATATATTAAGTGCTCATCGGGATGCTTTGTTCCATCTCCTGTAAAAGGGTTAGCTAGCAGTTTTTCCGTCATACCCGAAGGAAATTCAAAAGGAGTGTCATTTTCCATAGGTTCAGTAGGTTGAGGAGCAACTCTTTGCTCTGCTGGACGGGGTGAAGATACCCCGAACAAGCCCCTCAGAGAATTACTTTCCATAGTAGCAATTGACAGTAAATTTCAGCACACTATATAAATTTTTCCTTACCAAATTCCACCTACCAAAGGTGCTACACTCCCCGGAAACGGCGCCAGAAAAGAGTCTTGATGACCCACAAGTATAGGGGATCTATCGTAGTCCTTTCGATAAGTAAGAGTGTCGAACCCAACGAGGAGCAGAAGGAAATGATAAGCGGTTTTCAGCAAGGTATTCTCTGCAAGTACTGAAATAAGTGGTAACAGATAGTTTTGTGACGGGATAAATTATAACGAGCAACAAGTAACAAAAGTAAATAAAGTGCAGCAAGGTGGCCCAATACTTCTGTAGCAAAGGACAAGCCAGAACAAACTCTTATAATAGGAAAAGCGCTCCCGAGGACACATGGGAATATTGTCAAGCTAGTTTTCATCACGTTCATATGATTCGCGTTTGATACTTTGATAATTTGATATGTGGGTGGACCGGTGCTTGGGTGCTGTTCTTACTTGAACAAGCATCCCACTTATGATTAACCTCTATTGCAAGCATCCGCAACTACAACAAAAGTATTAAGGTAAACCTAACCATAACATGAAACATGTGGATCCAAATCAGCCCCTTACGAAGCAACCCATAAACTAGAGTTTAAGCTTCTGTCACTCTAGCAACCCATCATCTACTTATTACTTCCCAATGCCTTCGTCTAGGCCCAAATAATGGTGAAGTGTTATGTAGTAGACGTTCACATAACACCACTAGAGGATAGACAACATACATCTTATCGAAATATTAAACAAATACCAAATTCACATGACTACTCATAGCAAGACTTCTCCCTTGTCCTTAGGAACGAACGTAATTACCCTCACAAAGCATATTCATGTTCATAATCAAAGGGGTAATAATATGCATATAGGATCTGAACATATGATCTTCCACTAAATAAACCAACTAGCATCAACTACAAGGAGTAATCAACACTACTAGCAACCTACTAGCACCAATCCCGGACTTTGAGACATGAATTGGATACAAGAGATGAATTAGGGTTTGGAGATGAGACGGTGCTGGTGAAGATGTTGATGGAGATTGCCCTCTCCCGATGAGAGGAGCGTTGGTGATGACGATGGTGATGATTTCCCCCTCCCGGAGGGAAGTATCCCCAGCGGAACAGCTCTGCCGGAGCTGTAGATTGGATCCGCCAAGGTTCCGGCTCGTGGCGGCGGAGTCTCGTCCCGAAAAGTTCCTTCCTCTTTTTCTCATCGAAAGACTTCATATAGGAGAAGATGGACGTCGGAGAGCCACCAGGGGGGCCCACAAGGTAGGGGGCGCCCCCACCCTCGTGAGCTGGGTGTGGGCCCCTTGGCCTTCATCTTTGGCGAGGATTTTTCTTTATTTGTTTTAAGATGTTCCATGGAGTTTCAGGACTTTTGGAGTTGCGCAGAATAGGTCTCTAATATTTGCTTCTTTTGCAGCCCAGAATTCCAGCTGTCGGCATTCTCCCTCCTTATGTAAACCTTGTAAAATAAGAGAGAATAGCCATAAGTATTGTGTCATAAAGTGAAATAACAGTCCATAATGCAATAAATATCGATATAAAAGCATGATGCAAAATGGACGTATCAAATCACACATCAGGTCTGGTACATAGCATTGCATACATGATAGAGCCTATGGCTGAAGCATGGGGAAAACTTTTCATTTTCTCTCTATCTTCTGCAGTGGTCGGGCATTGAGTCTTTCTCAATTTCACACCTTGTAACACAGGCAAGAACTCTTTTTTAGCTTGATCCATTTTTAACTTCTTCAAAACTTTATCAAGGTATGTGCTTTGTGAAAGTACAATTAAGCGTCTTGATCTATCTCTATAGGTCTTTGTGCCCAATATATAAGCAGCTTCACCGAGGTCTTTCATTGAAAAACTCTTATTCAAGTATCCTTTTATGCTATCCAGAAATTCTATATCATTTCCAATCAATAATATGGCATCCACATATTATATTAGAAATGCTACAGAGCTCCCACCCACTTTCTTGTAAATACAGGCTTCTCCAAAAGTCTGTATAAAACCATATGCTTTGATCACACTATCAAAATGTTTATTCCAACTCTGAGAGGCTTGCACCAGTCCATAAATGGACCGCTGGAGCTTGCACACTTTGTTAGTACCCTTTGGATCAATAAAACCTTCAGGTTGCATCATATACAACTCTTCTTCCAGAAAACCATTCAGGAATGCAGTCTTTACATCCATTTGCCAAATTTCATAATCATAAAATGCGGCAATTGCTAACATGATTCGGAAGGACTTGAGCATCGTTACAGGTGAGAAGGTCTCATCGTAGTCAACTCCTTGAACTTGTCGAAACCCTTTCGCAACAAGTCGAGCTTTGTAGATAGTAACGTTACCGTCAGCGTCAGTCTTCTTCCTGAAGATCAATTTATTCTTGATGGCTTACCGATCATTGGGAAAGTCAACCAAAGTCCACACTTTGTTCTCATACATGGATCCCATCTCAGATTTCATGGCCTCAAGCCATTTTGCGGAATCTGGGATCATCATCGCTTCCTCATAGTTCATAGGTTTGTCATGGTCAAGTAACATGACCTCCAGAACAGGATTATCGTACCACTCCGGTGCGGATCTTTCTTTGGTTGACCTACGAGGTTCGGTAGTAACTTGATCTGAAGTTTCATGATCATCACCATTAGCTTCCTCACTAATTGGTGTAGGTGTCACAGGAACCGGTTTCTGTGATGAACTACTTTCCAATAAGGGAGAAGGTACAGTTACCCCATCAAGTTCTACTTTCCTCCCACTCACTTCTTTCGAGAGAAACTCCTTCTCTAGAAAGGATCCATTTTTAGCAACGAATGTCTTGCCTTCGGATCTGTGATAGAAGGTGTACCCAACAGTTTATTTTGGGTATCCTATGAAGACACATTTCTCCGATTTGGGTTTGAGCTTATCAGGTTGAAGCTTTTTCACACAAGCATCGCAGCCCCAAACTTTAAGAAACGACAACTTTGGTTTCTTGCCAAACCACAATTCATAAGGCGTTGTCTCAACGGATTTCGATGGTGCCCTATTTAATGTGAATGCAGCTGTCTCTAAAGCATAACCCCAAAACGATAGCGGTAAATTAGTAAGAGACATCATAGGTCGCACCATATCTAGTAAAGTACGATTACAACGTTCGGACACACCATTACGCTGTGGTGTTTCGGGTGGCGTGAGTTGCGAAACTATTCCACATTGTTTCAAATGTAAACCAAACTCGTAACTCAAATATTCTCCTCCACGATCAGATCATAGAAACTTTATTTTCTTGTTACGATGATTTTCCACTTCACTCTGAAATTCTTTGAACTTTTCAAATGTTTCAGACTTATGTTTCATCAAGTAGATATACCCATATCTGCTCAAATCATCTGTGAAGGTGAGAAAATAACGATACCCGCCATGAGCCTCAACATTCATTGGACCACATACATCAGTATGTATGATTTCCAACAAATCTGTTGCTCGCTCTATTATTCCGGAGAACGGTGTTTTAGTCATCTTGCCCATGAGGCATGGTTCGCAAGTACCAAGTGATTCATAATCAAGTGATTCCAGAAGTCCATTAGTATGGAGTTTCTTCATGCTCTTTACACCAATATGACCCAAACGGTAGTGCCACAAATAAGTTGCACTACCATTATTAGCTCTGCATCTTTTGGCTTCAACATTATGAATATGTGTATCACTACTATCGAGATTCAACACAAATAGACCACTCTTCAAGGGTGCATGACCATAAAAGATATTACTCATATAAATAGAACAACCATTATTCTCAGATTTAAATGAATAACCGTCTCGCATCAAACAAGATCCAGATATAATGTTCATGCTTAACGCTGGCACCAAATAACAATTATTCAGGTCTAAAACTAATCCCGAAGGTAGATGTAGAGGTAGCGTGCCGACGGCGATTACATCGACTTTGGAACCATTTCCCACGCGCATCATCACCTCGTCCTTAGCCAGTGTTCGCTTTATTCGTAGTCCCTGTTTCGACTTGCAAATATTAGCAATAGGACCAGTATCAAATACCCAGGTGCTACTGCGAGCTCTAGTAAGGTACACATCAATAACATGTATATCACATATACCTTTGTTCACCTTGCCATCCTTCTTATCCGCCAAATACTTGGGGCAGTTCCGCTTCTAGTGACCAGTCCCTTTGAAGTAGAAGCACTCAGTCTTAGGCTTAGGTCCAGACTTGGGTTTCTTCTCTTGAGTAGCAACTTGTTTGCCATTCTTCTTGAAGTTCCCTTTCTTCTTCCCTTTACCCTTTTTCCTGAAACTGGTGGTCTTGTTGACCATCAACACTTGATGCTACTTCTTGATTTCTACCTCTGCAGCCTTTAGCATTGCGAAGAGCTCGGGAATCGTCTTATCCATCCCTTGCATATTATAGTTCATCACGAAGCTCTTGTAGCTTGGTGGCAGTGATTGAAGAACTCTGTCAATGACACTACCAACCGGAAGATTAACTCCCAGCTGAGTCAAGTGATTATGGTACCCAGACATTCTGAGTATATGTTCACTGACAGAACTATTCTCCTCCAGCTTGCAGCTGTAGAACTTATTGGAGACTTCATATCTCTCAATCCGGGCATTTGCTTGAAATATTAAATTCAACTCCTGGAACATCTCATATGCTCCATGACGTTCAAAATGACGTTGAAGTCCCGGTTCTAAGCCGTAAAGCATGGCACACTAAACTATTGAGTAGTCATCAGCTTTGCTCTGCCAGATGTTCACAACATCTGGCATTGCTCCTGTAGCGGGTTTGGCACCCAGCGGTGCTTCTAGGACGTAATTCTTTTGTGCAGCAATGAGGATAATCCTCAAGTTACGGACCTAGTCTGTGTAATTGCTACCATCATCTTTCAACTTTGCTTTCTCAAGGAACGCATTAAAATTCAACGGAACAACAACACGGGCCATTTATCTACAATAACATAGACAAGAAAAATACTATCAGGTACTAAGTTCATGATATTTTTAAGTTCAATTAATCATATTACTTAAGAACTCCCACTTAGATAGACATCCCTCTAATCATCTAAGTGATCACGTGATCCATATCAACTAAACTATAACCGATCATCACGTGAAATGGAGTAGTTTTCGATGGTTAACATCACTATGTTGATCATATCTTCTATATGATTCACGCTCGACCTTTCGGTCTCAGTGTTCCGAAGCCACATCTGCATATGCTAGGCTCGTCAAGTATAACCTGAGTATTATGCATGTGTAAAACTGTCTTACACCCGTTGTAGATGAACGTTGAGCTTATCACACCCGATCATCACGTGGTGTCTCGGCACAACGAACTTTGGCAACGGTGCATACTCAGGGAGAACACTTTTACCTTGAAATTTAGTGAGAGATCATCTTATAATGCTACCGTCAAACAAAGCTGAATAAGATTCATAAAGAATAAACATCACATGCAATCAATATAAGTGATATGATATGGCCATCATCATCTTGTGCCTTTGATCTCCATCTCCAAAGCACCGTCATGATCACCATCGTCACCGGTGCGACACCTTGATCTCCATTGTAGCATCATTGTCGCCTCGCCAACTATTGCTTCTATGACTATCGCTGTTGCTTAGTGATAAAGTAAAGCAATTACAGGGCGATTGCATTGCATACAATAAAGCGACAACCATATGGCTCCTACGAGTTGCCGATAACTCTGTTACAAAACATGATCATCTCATACAATAAATATAGCATCATGTCTTGACCATATCACATCACAACATTCCCTGCAAAAACAATTTAGCCATCCTCTACTTTGTTGTTGCATGTTTTACGTGGCTGCTACGGGCTCAGCAAGAACCGTTCTTACCTACGCATCAAAACCACAACGATAGTTGGTCAAGTTAGTGCTGTTTTAACCTTCTCAAGGACCGGTCGTAGCCACACTCGGTTCAACTAAATTGGAGAAACTGACACCCGCTAGCCACCTGTGTGCAAAGCACGTCGGTAGAAATAGTCTCACATAAGCGTACGCATAATGTCGGTCCGGGCCACTTCATCCAACAATACCACCGAACCAAAGTATGACATGCTGGTAAGCAGTATGACTTGTATTGCCCACAACTCACTCGTGTTCTACTCGTGCATATAACATCTACGTAATAACCTGGCTCAGATACGACTGTTGGGGAACGTAGTAATTTCAAAAAAAATCCTACGCACACACAAGATCATGGTGATGCATAGCAACGAGAGGGGAGAGTGTCGTCCATGTACCCTCGTAGACCGTTAAGCGGAAGCGTTACGAAAATGCGGTTGATGTAGTCGTACGTCTTCACGATCGACTGATCCTCAGTACTGAACGTACGTCACCTCCGCGTTCAGCACACGTTCAGCTCAGTGACGTCCCGCGAACTCACGATCCAGTAGAGCTCGGGGAAGATTTTCGTCAGCACGACGGCGTGGTGACGATGTTGATGAAGCTATCGTTGCAGGGCTTCGCCTAAGCACTGCTACAGTATGACCAAGGTGGATTATGGTGGAGGGGGGCACCACACACGGCTGGGAGAGATCAATGATCAACTTGTGTGTCTAGAGGTGCCCCCTGCATAAAGGAGCAAGGGGGTGGTCGGCCGGCCCTAGAGTGCGCGCCAGGAAGAGGAATCCTCCTCCTAGTAGGAGTGGGATTGCCCTCTTTCCTACTCCTACTAGGAGGGGAAAAGGAAGGGGGAGAAGGAGAAGGAAAGGGGGGCGTCTCCCCCCTCTCCTAGTCCAATTCGGACGAGAGGGGGAGGGGGCACACGACCTGCCCTAACCAGCCCCTCTTTCTCTCCACTAGGGCCCAATAAGGCCCATTAACCCTCGGGGGGTTCCGGTAACCCCTCCGGCACTCTGATAAAATCCCGATTTCACCCGAAATTCTTCCGATGTCCAAATGTAGGCTTCCAATATGTCTATCCTTATGTCTCAACCATTTCGAGACTCCTCTTCATGTCCGTGAGCATATCCGGGACTCCGAACTACCTTCGGTACATCAAAACATATAAACTCATAATAATGATCGTCATAGAACTTTAAGCGTGCGGACCCTATGGGTTCAAGAACTATGTAGACATGACCGAGACATATCTCCAGTCAATAACCAATAGCGGAACCTGGATGCTCATATTGGTTCCTACATATTCTACGAAGATCTTTATCGGTCAAACCGCATAACAATATACGTTGTTCCCTTTGTCATCGGTATGTTACTTGCCCGAGATTCGATCGTCGGTATCCCAGTACCTAGATCAATCTCGTTACCGGCAAGTCTCTTTACTCGTTCCGTAATACAACATCCTGCAACTAACTCATTAGTCACATTGCTTGCAAGGCTTATAGTGATGTGCATTACCGAGAGGGCCCAGAGATACCTCTCCGACAATCGAAGTGACAAATCCTATTCTTGATCTATGCCAACTCCATGAACACCATCGGAGACACCTGTAGAGGACCTTTATAATCACCCAGTTACGTTGTGACGTTTGGTAGCACACAAAGTGTTCCTCCGGTATTCGGGAGTTGCATAATCTCATGGTCATAGGAACATATATATAAGTCATGAAGAAAGCAATAGCAGTAAACTTAAACGATCAAGTGCTAAGCTAATGAAATGGGTCAAGTCAATCACATCATTCTCCTAATGATGTGATCCTGTTGATCAAATAACAACTCATGTCTATGCCTAGGAAAATTAACCATATTTGATCAATGAGCTAGTCAAGTAGAGGCATACTAGTGACACTATTTTTGTCCATGTATTCACACGTGTATTATGTTTCCGGTTAATACAATTCTAGCATGAATAATAAACATTTATCATGAAATAAGGAAATAAATAATAACTTTATTATTGCCTCTAGGGCATATTTCCTTCAACATGGGCCATGGGTGTAATAATGGTATTGCTGTCCTCATCACAAGACCTCAGCTCCTTAGGAGTGGGAAGAACCTTATCTCTGTGCTTGTTTCCTTGAATTGTTCTTGTATGCTTGTGAATATATGTGTTTGCTAATCTACTGGATGTGTAATTGGGTTTTGTTGGAGTGAATTCCTCTTTGTGTTCTCGGTGTTCATCCCTTTTCCCCCCTTCAAGTGTGAAAAGATCACTCTTAGGGTTTCACCCTACAAAATTGCGCCTCCATCACTTTACCTTGCTAAGACTTCTTTTCTTATAGACCTCAAATGTACGTACAACAATTACATGACAAGGTTGCATCGTTGTCATTCCATCTCTTCTTCCACGAGCCCTTCAGATGTAGGGAAAACCCCTAATTAGTCTGATTTGTCCCAATGTTCAAACGAATTTGAGGTGGATTCTTTCGCGACCCAACACATAGCAATACACATCATACATACGCACAGCATGCAAGTATGTGTTAGTACAACATGGGATCACAACATAACTCTACAACTCAAGTATTTTTTAAGAGGCTCCGAAGAGCCATACATAACATGATATTACAGATATGGGTCTCGTGACCCAACATACAAAGTCATACAAGCAACACGCGGGAGCATAAATATTTCCGAGTACAGACAATTGAAAAGAAAGAAGGCTAAAACCCCTGTCTATCTACAAGACCCTCCATAGGAACAAGACCTCTATCTGGGATTCCCAAGCTACCAGTCAAATCCGACGTGGAACTACAAGTGAGACCGAAGTCTCCTCTACAAAAACATAAATTAAGCAAACGTGAGTACAAATGTACTCAGCAAGACTTATATCAGAACTAACTACATATGCATCAGTACCAATAAAGGGGGTGGTGGAGTTTAAATGCAACAAGCCAGCTTTGAGTTAGTGGCTATCCTGTACTATGACTATCAGTAATTTCTTTGAGGTGAGAAAGCGCACACGAGTCCACATATTCACCATATCAATACACCACTATGGATCTGCTCCCATCTCCCTACGAGAAGGCCATCCATAGCACTCACGCTTATCTTGCGCATTTTAGAGTATCCACTTCAAGTTATCTATGAACCATATAAGTCTCAAAGTAGTCCATATCCGAGGACGCGTCTATTCGAATAGATCATATTACCCTGCAGGGGTGTACTTCTTCACACACGGTCTTACCACTTACCAGCATATACGCATCATGTATCTCGACAACCTTCAAGCGGAAGCCTGGCGAGGGTGCCGGCCACAACCCGACTAATCACACAAGACACTACTCAAGGTTTATCACCTATCTGAGGTTGAACCCACAAGGGAAGTCCGGCCGAAGTTTCCATCATGGCCCCAAATGATGTGTGCAGGGTTCCCAAGTCGACCTCGATGGGTGGTTCTACACTTGGTACACCGAGCCATGTTGCCTAGCCTCTCCCAAGACCACTTGTATTGGGTGCCACTTGGTAGACTACTAGCATGACCTACAAACACCAGAAACTAGTTGTAACAACGAGACAGAGTCGAGGCGGTTAATAAGAGAGAGGGTCCATGGGTTTCGGGCCCAATGTGTGGTACTATTCTTGGATAAAATACACAGAACTCAGTTCTTAAGGGCAGTCTCAATGAGACAACCCACCATGTACTCCTACATGGCCTCTCATCGCTACCTTTACCAAATCATGTTCACACCCTTAGCTCTCAACATCAGAACATGATCACACCATTTCAATCTATTCCCGGATGAATCAGATCTAACACAACTCTAAGCAATAGCAGGCATAACAAGCAAGCATGGATGAGTAGTGACGTCATGTCTCAAGCAATTCCTACTCATGCTAGTGGGTTTTAACTATTTACTGCGACAAATACATGTCATGCAGAGGAATGAGTTCAACTACTGCCACATGTAACAGTTGAATCATTGTTGTTCTAATGCAAAAAGAGAGCAGGAGCGAGAGTGTGGGATTGTATCGGAGTGATCAAGGGGGGTTCGCTTTCCTGGCACTTATGAAGATAGTACTGCTCTTCATCAGTGTCAACATCACAACGTCGGAATCGTCTGCTATCAAGAGGGAACAAACACCGACAAACAAGAAGGAACACAATCAATGCAATACCACATGCATGATGTATAATCATGACATGCTAAGGTACTGAATTCACCTAATGCAATAGTTACTCATATTAATTGAAGTGGAATTCATGCATATAGCAAATTCCAACCCCAAAACTAATTACCATATATTCCATAATCATGAATTGTCCTAGTTGGTGATGTTAACTTACCCAAACATGCATGAACATGGTATAAACAGATTCTTCATACTTGTCTGATCATTTTTCATATATAAATTATTTTCATCTGATTTATAGATTATTTTCTATGATTTTTTGATGTTTTAAACATTTTCTGGAATTCCAAAATCATTTTTGATTTATAAAATACCAAAAAATCAATATGATGTCAGCATTGTTTCATCACTGCATCAACAAGTCAACATGGTCAGCCAGAGTGAAACCTGACCAGTGGGGCCCACTAGTCCGTGACCCATCTAGTTAACAGCATGTTAGTTATTCTAACTAAAACTTTTCTCGACTAATTAATCTAGCAGGGCCCGTAGTAAGTGTCTTAGCGCTAATCTAATTGGTACTTAGTGCCTAAGCTAACTACGACACGTCAGTGATGAACACCGGCGATAAAAAACATGGCGGAGACTCTTCGGAGTTGCTCGTAATGGCGCTACAAGCGTCAGCTTGAGAAGATGCAGCCACCAGGAGGTAGGCCTCGCTCATGCGCATCTAGTGGTGGCGGAGGTAAGCGTGCGGGTGGCCAGAGCAGGCGGCAACGATGGCGAAAGCAGTGACCAGAGCTCGGTGGTTGCGAGTGGGAGGGCTAGAGCTTGTGGGTGAGGGAGCTGAGCGGCGCAATGACATCTACAGAGCTTCCTAAGGTCTAGCACAAGCTTAGCTTGGTCCGAGGAGGGGTACAACAGCGAAACAACGACAAAGGCAGATGACGATCTCCGGTCGTCATGGCATCGGTGCTAGCGGAATAAATCAATGATAGGGACAGGGGAGTTTCGAACGGGGGCTCACCATGATTGTAATGGAGGACAGGGCGAGGATGGGGTGGTCGAGAGCCGACGAATTTGACCACTATGGCTGGCGTGCTCATGGCCGGCTTGGCCATGGGGAGGAACGGGCGAGGGAGGCAAGGGGTAGAGTGGACGAGGGGTGGGATCGATCCGGACGACGATAGGGATGCTAACCACGACATCGACGTGGTGGGGGAGGCAGGCAGGCAGGTGCGGCGTGGCCTCCGCACGCGCGCCGTGTCTAGCTTCTCATCTACCTTCTGGAAAAGGTAGAGGACGAGGCTGCCCTAGGTGGACTGGGCCGCGTAGCTGGGCCGCCAGGTGAGCACTCCCTCTCTCTCTCTCTATCTCTCTGTCTTTTATTTTCTGTTTGTTTTCTTTTATTCATTTATTTCCACGATTTTGAATTTATTTGAACCACCAAATGAATTCAAAATCATCTGCAATTTTAATATGTGATAGTTATGGACCCTTCCAAGCTAACACACAAATTTCAGGAATTTTGAGTTTATATTTTATTTAATATCAATATAAACTCAATTCAAATATAATAAGATTTAAATTCAAAGTCCCAAAATAATTCCTTGAAAATGTTTCTAAATTTTGGTTTGATCTATAGATCTTTCCAAAATTATCAGAACTATTTGAAAGGCATTTTGGAAACATTGAATGCCAATTTTGGGGTTCTTTGCCCTTCATTAAATTTTTGAGGCTTCAAAATATTCCTCAATTCAAGTTTCAGAATTTAGACATGTTGCATGATGCTCTCAAATGCAACTCATATAATTATTTACAAACAAATATTCTAGGGCTGTGGCAACTCACCCCCACTAAACAAGAATCCCGTCCCGAGATTTAAGATGTAGGGTAAGAAGAAAGAGGGGACACAAAACTAACACAATCTTCATGATTTTTGTGACTATGTACTGCAAGGCAAAAAGCCTCACAGTTCTCTTTATTAATTCAAAAGATAACAAAGTCCTTTACAAGCTAACGAATGAGAGAAATACTTACATAGAAATATTTACACGAAAGAAAGTTAGTCTAAGAAACTAACTAGGGTAAATTAGATGACCAGTTCACATAACTATCCTTAAATTTACATTTGATCCTATGGGTTAATAGAGTCATATCATGAATAAAGTTGTGCCTCCAAAGTCTGAACAATGGCCTTTCATTCCTGAAAACTTGCCCATTCCTGATGATCCATATATTCCAAGCGGCAGTGAACACCACCTGAGTGAAAAAGGCTTGCCAAAATCCCTCCTAGAATGTAGAGTCATCTGATATGTGGTCATCCCAGGTTGTGGCTCCCAAGCAATCTGCAAGTAATTCCAAACCCTTTGGTTGAAGTTGCAGGAAAAGAACAGGTGCCCAACATCTTCATGAATCAGGTGAGGACATAAAACAAATGTGTGATCCTCAACATGACAATGCCTATGTTGAAACATCTTTATCTTTAGTGTATATGAGCATTTCCATATCCACTAAAATATTGAGTCTACCAGAACATTCTCATGTACTTGTTTATAATATGATTTAGTTCTAAAGCACCCTTTGTTGAAAGGCCAAATCCGTTGATCATTGATCTTAGTTAGCTCATAACCTTCTCAAATTTGCTACAGGGAGTGTAATTCCTGAAAGGCCTGGGTTGACAAGGGTAAATGCAGTCCTTCAATAACATCCTGTGACAAGACCTGGGCAACAGAAAGCTGGCCATCAACCACATAAGAGAATAAACGAGGAAAACTCTGACTGATGGAGGAATCATTTAACTCAGAGACCCAATTGTCAGTCCAAAACTAAATGGATCTGCCATTTCCAAGGGTGGGTTCAGCCAGCTGACAATATTTGTGAGAGAGCTTAAAGACATCACGCCACCAGAAAGAACCACACAAAGCAGTTGCATGAGGCACTGATTCATAGTAGTATGAATCCCAGATCAGACTAACCCAAGGCGTGTCATGGTGATTATAGAACTTATGCAGAAATATCATGAGAAGAGCCTCATTTTGCACTCTCACGTTGATAACACCAAGTCCACCCTTGTTCTTTTGCATACAAACTATATTCCAAGCAGCAAGAGGCTGTCTAGGTGTATCAGAATTACACCTCCAAAGACATTGCCTCTGGATGCGCTCTATTTGCTTTAAAATGCCAGTCGGAATGCCCAGTGTGCAAAGGAAATATATAGGAATTGATGTGAGGATAGAATGAAGCAGTTGCAACCTACTACCTTGGTTGAGAAAGCATAAAGTGACAGAAAGCCTCCTCTCAATTCTGTGCACTAGAGGCATTAGATCTTGGATAGAGGGCCTTGTAGTGCCCATAGGCAGACCTAGGTATGTAAAGGGCATGGATCCCAACTTACAACCCAAAACACTGGCTTGTCTGTTGGCTTCCTCATTTGAGATATTCATAGGTATCATCAAGGATTTTGCAAAGTTGACAGACAAACAAGTGGAGGCAGCATAAACATCCAACATGTCTTTCAGAGCAAGAACCTGGTGGTCCGAAGCAGGAAAAACAATCATGGTGTCATCTGCATACTGAACTATAGGGTAATCCTGGCAATGTGTGGGTATTGGGAGTGTTATGATCCCCTTAGCACACATGTCATTGACCACAGACTGAAGCAGATCAGCAGCTAAAACAAATAACAAGGGAGACATTGGATCACCCTGTCTGACACCTCTCTTACACTTGAAGTGATACCCAGGCACACCATTTAGTAACACAGAGGATGATCCAGAGGATAAGATATTTCGGACACAAGAAATCCACTTCTCATTAAAACCTTTATATCTCATAGTTCTGATAGCACCATTTTCAATAGTGTCAAAGTGTGATGACTCGAGACCGACGCGCCAGAAGCCTTCCATGTTTTTCATTGTTGTCGTGTGTTTTATTTGTTTGTTTGTTGCACTCATCATCGCATCATCCGCATTGCATCCGCATGTTTTCGTAAAACTTGCAGCTGGTCATGGTTCCCGCTTCTCCTTGTTGTTTTCGTTGTCCGTTCTGGGACCAACCTGGTTTTTGATTCCCTCTTGTCAATCCACCAAACCTCTCTGCACAACCACCCCTCGCGCGTGTCCGAAAACTTCCCCAAACTCGAACGGCTCAGTCATTACCGATGGGTTCGGATCATATCCGAAGATCACCAAAAGATTTTCGGTTTCTTATTTGATCTTCCCTAGCCTATTTATTCTCGACCACCCGATTACGATCGAAGGGTCCAAATACCCCAAAACCTAGATCCCTTCCTATAAATGGACGACCTCCCCCTTCCATTTCTGTTAAACCCTAGACCAATTCCCTGTGATTCAGGGCGCCGCTGCCACCCCTGTCCAAAGTCCACCTCGCGATCCTCCCAGCTCTCCAGATGCACCGCTCCCCCCTCATTGTCAGCGCCGCCCAACCAGCCTCCTCCTCCTGGATCCAAAATCCAGCCATCCACCCGTCCATCTGAGCCGCCAGATCCGGATCCGATAGCGAGGACCCTTCCCAGCTTCCCATGACCGCAGCCAGCTCTGCACCTCGCATGGGCCTCGCATCCCTCTGCCGAGATCGTCACGGAGCAGGACGAGCGCCTCGCGTGCCCGCCCCCAGAGCTCCATGCCTCATCGACCTCTAGGAACTGCCTCCGTGCCTTGTCTCTTTTCTCCCTGCTTCATCTTGATCTCCCATAACTCTCCTTCTCTCCCTTTGTTCCTCTCTCAGGGAGCACAAGATGCGTCGTTGCCGTCGAGCTCTCCATCACCTCCTCCAGCCTCCATTTGGTGCGGCGCAACCAGATCTGGGTCCCCAACGCCCGGGTCCGCCCATTCCATGTGCTCCCCGCTGTTGCCGTTGAACATCGCCGCCAGGAGCCCCTCTTCAAGTCCCTACCATGCCTGCTGCCCTTCTACCGAACCTTGTCGCCAGGAGCTTCAAAAACGCTGGCTGCCGTTGGGTCCGAGGTCCTTCGTCCATCCACTGCCAGTTGCCGCTCTGAACCTCGCGCCTGCCACAACCGCTGCATCGTCTCTGCATCGAGCGCCTCTCGACCCCACGTTGACCCGCCGCCCCACCAAGTCCATGGAGCCGCCTTGCCTGCTGCTGCTTCCTACAATGCCAGCCGCCGAGCGCTTCGCTCGCCAAGTCCCGACCTCCTCTGTTTCGCGTTGACCATCTAGCTCGGCCACTTCCTCCACTAGTTCCGCCCCGCTGGGCCTCCTCACCGACGATGGGCTAGGCCCATGGGTGAGTTCCCCACAACCCTCCTCTTTGTTCGGCCCAGCAGTGCACCGGATTCAGCCCAGTGCATGTTTTTTCCTTGTCTGTGAATTTGCTAATTATCCAAGAACACCTGTTTTACAGATTGCACCCTCATGTTCATGCATATAATAATTAATCAACCATGCATCGGATTAAAATGATTTAAACATGTAAAATGCTTAGAATTCCATCTAGTTTCATAATATGCAACTCCTATCCATGTTAAAAATGTTTAACTTGCTGTTTGCATTTAATTTGCTTAAATGACATGCTAAAATTGTTTATTACATAACTAAATAACCGTAGCTCTGTTTTAAATAAACTTTATATATAATGGGGTAGAAAAATGCATAGATTAACATGGTGGCATTACTTTGCATGTTTAACAACTCTAAAATATGGTTTATGGCACAATAGTAGAAAATTCAAAATATGCGTATGGGGATTTTCCGGAATTGTTGTTTGTGCTTCCTGCCTCATTTAAACTTGCCTAAATAGTTAGTTTACTTATGCTTGACCCCTTGCCATGTTAACCAACATTTAATATTGATGTGTACCTAAACGAGAGCGAACTAAATAACTTGAATGTGATGTTTCGTCTATATGCAACTTGTTGCATATTGAGCTCCAATTAATTTGTAGTATTGTTTGTTGCACTTTGACATGCCATGACTAATTAAACCGGACATGCATCATACTTGATTGTGTATCATGTCATGATTATGCTTGTTGGTTTGTCATGTTGTTTGCTTCTTTGCAGTTGTGCTTCTTCCCGATAGTTCCCGGTAATGTTGCGATCGTGAGGATTCGTTCGACTATGCCCATCCGTCTACTTCATGGACTTAGTCTTCTTCCCAGTGGGATTTCAAGCAAGATAACCATTACCTTGGATCTCACTACTATCTTTGCTATGCTAGTTGTCTCGAGACTATCGCTATGTCGCGCTACCCACCACTTGTTTGTCAAGCCTCCCAAATTGCCATGATAGCCTCTAGTCTTTTCCACCATCCTAGCGAACCATTTGTTTGGCTATGTTACCGCTTGCTTAGCCCCTCCTATAACGTTGCTAGTTGCAGGTGCAGTGCAGGTTGTTCCATGTTGGGACATGGATATCATGGTATATCACAATATCTCTTATGTAATTAATGCATATATATATAATTGGTAAAGGGTGCAAGGCTCGGCCTTTTGCCTGGTGTTTTGTTCCACTCTTGCCGGCCTAGTTTCCGTCATACCGATGTGATGGTCCTTGATTTTGCATTCCTAACACGCTGGGGGATTATGGGCCCGCTTGACAGTTCGCTTTGAATAAAACTCTTCCGGCAAGGCCCAACATTGGCTTTACCATTTGCCTAATAACAACTACAACTTGCATCGGGACTTTTCAGACCTCGAGGACTTAATTAACAACCCAGGCCAGTGCTCCTCATGGGTGTTGGTCCAAACCTATCAACTGCCGGTGATTGCCAGGGGCAACTCTGGATTTGGCCTATCGGAGGTTTGGACAATCCGTTTGTGGCCTGAGACGAGATACGCGCGGCTACTATCAGGGTGTCGGCACGTCGGGAGGTCTTGTTGGACTTGTTTTACCATTGTCAAAATGTCTTGTGAACCGGGATTTCGAGCTTGATCGGGTTCTTCTGGGAGGAGGATTTTCCTCCGTTGATCGTGAGAGCTTGATGTGGGATAAGTTGGGACACCCTGCAGAGTTTAATCTTGCGAAAGCCGTGCCCGCGGTTATGTGGCAGATGGGAGTTTTTAATATCTGGTTGTAGAGAACTTGACACCAAATCCGAATTAAAATACACCAACACGTGCATAACCATGATCGTCTCTTTTCGAGTAAGGTCAAGAAGAGAACACGGTTGGGTTATGCTTGAATGTAAGAAGTTCAGGATCACTTCTTGATCATTACTAGTTTGTGACCGCTTGCGTAGTTTCTCATCTTACTCTTGTACTTGTAAGTTAGCCACCATACAATGCTTAGTGCTGCTGCAAACCTCACCACTTACCCATTCCATACCCATTAGCTTTGCTAGTCTTGACACCCATGGTAATGGGATTGTTGAGTCCTCGTGGCTCATAGATTACTACAACAATAGTTGTAGGTACAGGTAAAATGATGCTTTGACGCGAGAGCAATGCTTTCTTGCTTGTTTGGAGTTCTTCTGCTTCTTCTTCTTCGATCAAGGGATAGGTTTCCGGGTTGGGAGCCTGGAATTAGTAGGGTGGATGCCATTCTTCTTTTTTGTTTGATTTCATCCGTAGTTGGATCCTGCTCTTCTATATGATGATTGCTATGTATTGATGCACTGTTGTATTGATGTTGTAGCTTGTGGAGAGTGTAAGCCTTTCTCTTCTATTCTCATCTATTCAATACATGGTATGTTGTAATGATATCCACCTTGCTATGCGCTCGAAATGCGATTGTGCCCCAATCGTTAATTCATCACGTGATTGGGATAGAATCACATCTTGGGTGCTACAAGTTGGTATCAGAGCCTTACCGACCTTAGGAGCCCCTTGATTGATCAAACCACTGCCGTTGTCGAGTCTAGAAGCAAACTATTTTGAGTCTAGCTATATCAGGGAATAGGAATTCTTTTTACTCCTCATCCCCTTCGTCGCTCTGTTGTGGACTCCTGACGTAGGTGTTTTCTCCACCCTTCTATCCTTTTTCACTCAATTGTTTTTTAGGATCACACAGGTATTTTGGAATCGGTCTGATATCGTTGTGACGGGGATTCTGTCTTGGTGCCTCCTGTCATCTAGGGGATGTGATAGTGTCCGGGGGAGTTGAGCTCCAAGGTGTTTTTGTCATAGTGCTTATCGTTTTAGTTTCGGAATACCAGAGGTCGCCGACATTGAAAACACTTCTATACTCTTTGTGGTGAGAGTAGTTTGATGACACCCAGTACTGGGGAGAGCGATCAGATGTATTGCCACATCTAGTATATCAGATGTTTTCGAAGGTCTAACGTACATGATTTCTGAGGTTTTCTTGGTTATGTGTTGATGGATGGATACAGTTGGAGTGTAGGATTTGTTAGTTGTGTGAGATATTTGTGCCTCCCTGTATCGCCAACACCAGATTGCATAACCAGAAAGTTTTGGGAGTTCATAGGTGGGAATTCAAGTAGTTATCCAAAATTTCTTTTCCATAGATGTATGATTTGAGATTGGGGTCCAATGTCTAGTGGTTCATTTTTCACGGTTGATTTATAGTGGTCACGAGGCGTCTTAAAGAATCCTTGGCTATGCTGATTTGGAGACGTCTCGTTTGTCACTCATGATGTCCGCTATACGTCGTGCCCGTGGGGCCTCATCGCGAACACTTTGGGCGAAATCTCTATCATAAGTTTGTTTCCGGCTTATTTCCCAAGCCAATCCTTTTTTTTTGTTTTGAGTTGTCATATTCGAGTTGCTTCAATGTCAAGTGTTGATTCCATACCTTTCCTAAGTGGTGTTCTCATATGTTTATGGTAGTGCTAATCCTTCTTGATCATCGAGATTGTCATGTCAATTCTTTTCCAACTAGTGCCCGTTTCATCCGTCCCAAGTTGCCCTTGTTTTTCCCCCCCCCCCACCCTTTTTTTTCAAGGACTCAGATTTCTTAATCAAGTATCCATCTTATGGATGTGAAGTTTCCTCATTCTTTCCTTCAATGTTCTTATCCGATGATTATCATGAAGATGGTCAGGAGTTTCAAGTCCATCATTCTTCGTTCTCTTTCTTCCCCGGTGGACTAAACTCAAGCTTCGGTGTTGATCACAACTCTTCATTTTGTTTCACATGTTTTTCCATGTTGGAATTTCTTCCAAGCATCTCTTGCTTATTCAATTCTCTCTATCTCTTCTTTGGAGTGTTGAAGATATATCAGAAGATTCGCATTTCCATGCCTAATCCGTTCAAGCTATTTCGAGGTTGTTATCTCATTCGAGCCATTTAACTCAACCGGTGCAATCTCTCTTTTGATTAATCATTTACAATGGTGTTTTCTCTTGAGTGGGCCCCAACCCAAAGGTCTTTACCCAGGATCTTACCTAACTCTTCTAATTTTTTTCCTGGAGTCATTCTAAAAATTTCTTTTGAAAGTTTGACGTAAGAATGAATTTTCATGAGTCAATTGCCCTCTCCGAGACCACTTTCAAATTATTTTCATCATTGGCTCAGCCTCTCTGCTTTTCATTCTCCCGAAGCATCTAGACAATTCATGGTGGTGTTTCTCATCGTCATTCTCAGATTTTGAAGACCGAAAAAGAGTTCCCCTTAAATCCTTGCCTGTTCTCTTGAAGATTTATAGTTCAAGCTTGATACCATCCTCTCAAATTGTTCCGATCATCAAGAATGTTTTTCATATCCATCCGAGGCATTTCAGGAGTTGTTTTCGTTTTTTAGTCGTCTGGAGGTCATCATTTCCAAGTATTTAATCGTTATCAATGTTCAGCTCTTGTTCACCAATTCTCCTAAATTGTTATTTCTTAATTCATATCCAATTTTTCCGGTGCTTCACTCAAGTATTCTTTAGTCAGCTCATGATCTCTTCGTGCTCTTGTATCCAAATTGTCTCAAGCATCTTTGTTCGACTTCTAATTCTTTTTGGTGATGCGTTCCCTTTTCTGTGTTCATTCTTTTAATTCTTACCGGTTCGTTTGACATTGCTCTTCCTTTATTATCGTATCATTTCATTCATTCTTTCCAAACCCTACCAGTGGCCCATTGAGTTTGCGCTATACCTCTCCTTAATCCTTATCAACGAGAATAAGTAGTATGCCAAATCCGTTGCTTGTCATCAATTTAAGTTGGTGAAGGATAAACATACAGTAAATCTTATTCTTGTTTCCTCGAGGTGACTCATCTTTATTTCTGGAGTTGTTCATCATATCACATTCTCGGTTTCAAGTGCTTCATCTTTTCTTTCGGATTTGCAAGCTCTCCCAATTATTTCGTCGTGAAGCTCCATCTAAATCATTGCAAGGCTCACCTTGTTCTTTCAACTTCTATTTCTTTCTATCATTCTTTTATTACTGGAGTTCTCACAAAGGCTCAACATGGTGGTTCGTCCAGGATTCCTTTCGTTCTTCAATTATTCTTCAAGATTTTTCTTAGAGTTAAGATACTCCAAGCTATACTTTGAAACCAACATCCTGTTCAACACATGTTTTGTTTTGAGGAGTTCAAGCATATTTCATCTTCCATTTCGATGTGCAATTTATTCTCCGTATCTTTTGAAGTGGAGTTTTGCATCTCTTCGTTCCTCTCTACCAATCAATTGTTTCCGTTGGTGGCAGAAATTCACCTCAAGTTTTGAGATGTTTACATAAGCCCACCTGAATCACATCTTTCCGTTGTTTGTTTTCCAACAACTCTGTTTTAACCTTCTTGCAATGGTGCTTTCCAAACTCAATTGTGGTAGATGTTGTCATTTCCTTCTTTGTTCTCTTATTCCGATGATCTAACTTCTATTCATTCATTCCAGAGGCATTGTAATGTTGCTCTCTTCGATCAATCATCTCGTTTTCTCAAGATCATGTTCTTTTCCTTGCTTTTCCATTCAACAGGAGTGTTGTGTCCTCTATCCAAGTTCATTTTATCTTATCAAGTCTTGCCCCTCTTTTCAGTCGGAGTGCTGCCGAATTCTTCTTTCCTTGCTTGTCTTCGACCAGAGTGGGTTCAAAGTCTATATTGTTCCTTGAGCTATTGGTTCTTGTCGTATCACTTGTTCCTCTTGTCTAATAGAGTGTTTCAATTTCTTTCATCTCCATCGCGTCAGTTTTTTCAAGTTGTTCAACCTCTCCACGTTCGTGGTTTCACTCATTTGTCAAAGAAGCAACTTTGTTTTACCTCTTGCTCTTCCGCTTCTCTCCGGTGCCATCCTTAGATCTCGGGATGAGATCTCTTGTAAGTGGGGGAGTGTTGTGACGACCCGAGACCGACGCTCCAGTAGCCTTCCATGTTTTTCATTATTGTCGTGTATTTTATTTTTTTGTTTGTTGCATTAATCATGGCATCATCCGCATTGCATCCACATGTTTTCATAAAATTGGCATCTGGTCGTGGTTCCCGCTTCTTCTCATGTCTTCATTGTCCATTCCGGGACCAACCTGGTTTTCGATCCCCTCTTGTCAATCCACTGAACTCTCCGCATTGCCACCCCTCGTGCGCGTCCGAGAACTTCCCTGAAACCGAACCGCTCAGTTGGTACCGATGGTTCGGATCATCTCTGAACATCCCCAAAAGGTTTTTGGTTACTTATTTGGACTTCCCTAGCCTGTTTATTCTCGACCACCCGATTACGATCGGAGGATCCAAATACCCCCAAACCTAGATCCCTGCCTATAAATGGACGACCTCCCCCTTCCATTTCTGTCAAACTCTAGACCAATTCCATGTGTTTCAGTGCGCCGCCGCCACCCCTGTCCAAAGTCCACCTCGTGATCCTCCCAGCTCTCCAGATGCACTGCCCCCCCTCGTTTTTAGCGCCGCCCAACCAGCCTCCTCCTCCCCGATCCAAAGTCCAGCCATCCACCCGTCCATCTGAGCCGCCGGTTCCGGATCCGACAGCCAGGACCCTTCCTAGCTTCCCACGACAGTAGCCAGCTCCGCACCTCGCATGGGCCTCGCATCCCTCTGTTGAGATCGTCCCGGAGTAGGACAAGTGCCTCGCGTGCTTGCTGTCGGAGCTCTGTGCCTCATTGACCTCTAGGAACTGCCTCCGTGCCTTGTCTCTTTTCTCCCTGCTTCGTCTCGATCTCCCGTAACTCTTCTTCTCTCCCTTTGTTTCTCTCTCAGGGAGAACAAGAAGCGTCGCTGCCGCCGAGCTCGCCATCACCTCCTCCAGCCTCCGTTTAGCATGACGCCACCAGATCCGAGTCCCCAACGCCCGCGTCTGCCCATTCCAAGTGCTCCTCGCTGTTGCCATTGAATGTTGCCGCTGGGAGCCTTGCTTCAAGTCCCTACCATGGCTACTGCCCTTCTGCTGAACCTCGTCACCAGGAGCTTCAAAAACTCCGTCCGCCGCTGGGTCTAACCGGGTCCGAGGTCCTTCTTCATTCCACCGCCTATTGTCGCTCTGAACCTCGCGCCTTCCATAGCCGCTGCATCGTCTCTGCATCGAGCGCCGCTCGACCCCGTGTTGACCCATCGGCCCGCCAAGTCCATGGAGCCGCCTTGCCTGCTGCTGCTTCCTGCAATGCCAGCTGCCGCGCGCTTCGCTTGCCAAGTCCCGGTCTCCTC
This sequence comes from Triticum urartu, assembly GCF_003073215.2. Classification (NCBI taxonomy): domain Eukaryota; kingdom Viridiplantae; phylum Streptophyta; class Magnoliopsida; order Poales; family Poaceae; genus Triticum; species Triticum urartu. The sequence goes on along the minus strand of NC_053027.1, from coordinate 229,362,731 downwards.
TGTTTCGCGTTGACCGCCCAGCTCAGCCATTTCCTCCACCAGATCCACCCCGCTTGGCCTCCTCACTGACGGTAGGCTAGGCCCATGGGTGAGCTCCCCAGAGCCCTCCTCTTTGTTCAGCCCAGCAGTGCACCGGATTCAGCCCAGTGCTTGTTTTTTTCCATGTCTGCAAATTTGCTAATTATCCAGGAACACCTGTTTTACAGATTGCACCCTCATGTTCATGCATATAATAATTAATCAACCATGCATCGGATTAAAATGATTTAGACATGTAAAATGCTTAGAATTTCATCTAGTTTCATAATATGCAACTCTCGTTCATGTTAAAAATGTTTAACTTGCTGTTTGAATTTAATTTACTTAAATGACATGCTAAAATGGTTTATTTCATAACTAAATAACCGCAGCTCCATTTTAAATAAACTTTATATGTAAATGGGGTAGCAAAATGCATAGATTAACATGGTGGCATTACTTTGCATGTTTAACAACTCTAAAATATGGTGTAGGGCAGAACAGTAGAAAATTCAAAATATGCATATGGGGATTTTCCGGAATTGTTGTTTGTGTTTCCAGCCTCATTTAAAGTTGCCTAAATAGTTAGTTTACTTATGCTTCACCACTTGCCATGTTAACCAACATTTAATATTGATGTGTACCTAAATGAGAGCGAACTAAATAACTCAAATGTGGTGTTTCGTCAATATTCAACTCGTTGCGTATTGAGCTCCACTTAATTTGTAGTATTGTTTGTTGCACTTTGACATGTCATGACTCATTAAACCGTACATGCATCATGCCATGATTATGTTTGTTGGTTTACCATGTTTTTTGCTTCTTTACGGTTGTGTTTCTTCCCGATAGTTCCCGGTAACATTGCGATTGTGAGGATTCGTTCGACTATGCCCGTTCGTCAGCTTCATGGACTCGTTCTTCTTCCTAGCGAGATTTCTGGCAAGATGACCGTTACCTTGGATCTCACTACTATCTTTGCTATGCTAGTTGTCTTGATGCCATCACTATGTCGTGCAACCCACCACTTGTTTTTCAAGCCTCCCAAATTGCCACGATAGCCTCTAATCTTTTCCACCATCGTAGAAAACCGTTGTTTGGCTATGTTACCGCTTGCTTAGCCCCTCTTACGGCGTTGCTAGTTGGAGGTGCAGTGCAGGTTGTTCCATGTTGGGACATGGATATCATGGGATCTCACAATATCTCTTATTTAATTAATGCATCTATATACTTGGTAAATGGTGGAAGGCTCGACCTTTTGCCCCGTGCTTTGTTCCACTCTTGCCACCCTAGTTTTCGTCATACCGGTGTTATGGTCCTTGATTTTGCGTTCCTAACACGGTCGGGGTTTATGGGCCCCCCTTGACAGTTTGCTTTGAATAAAACTCTTCCAGCAAGGCCCAACATTGGTTTTACCATTTGCCTAATAACAACTAAAACTTTCTTAGGGACATTCTGGACCCTGAGGACTTAATTAACAACCTGGGCCAGTGCTCCTCATGAGTGTTGGTCCAAACCTATCAACCGCCGGTGACCGCCAGGGGCAACTCTAGATTTGGCCTATCGGAAGTTTCGGCAATCCAATCGCGCACGCGGCTACTATCAGGGTGTCGGCATGTCAGGATGTCTTGCTGGACTTGTTTTACCATTGTGGAAATGTCTTGTGAACCGGGATTCCAAGCTTGATCGGGTTGTTCCGGGAGGAGGATTTTCCTCCGTTGATCATGAGAGCTTGACATGGGCTAAGTTGGGAAACCCTTGCAGGGTTTAATCTTTCGAAAGCCGTGCCCGCGGTTATGTTGCAGATGGGATTTTTTAATATCTGGTTGTAGAGAACTTGACACCATATCTGAATTAAAATACACCAACCGCATGCGAAACCAGGATCGTCTCTTTTCGAGTAAGGTCGAGAAGAGTACTCGATTGGGTTATGCTTGAATGTAAGTAGTCCAGGATCACTTCTTGATCATGACTAGTTTGCGACCGCTTGCGTAGTTTATCATCTTACTCTTGTACTCGTAAGTTAGCCACCATACAATGTTTAGTGCTGTTGCAACCTCACCACTTACCCATTCCATACGATTAGCTTTCTAGTCTTGATACCCATGGTAATGGGATTGCTGAGTCCTCGTGGCTCACAGATTACAACAACAATAGTTGCAGGTATAGGTAAGGCGATGCTTTGACGTGGGAGCGATGCTTGCTTGCTTGTTTGGAGTTCTTCTGCTTCTTCTTCTTCTTCTTTGATCAAGGGATAGGTTTCCGGGTTGGGAGCCTAGGATTAGCAGGGTGGGTGTCGTCTTCTTTTTCGCTTGATTTCATCCATAGTTGGATCCTGCTCTTCTGTATGATGATTGCTATGTATTGATGTACTGTTGTGTTCATGTTGTAGCTTGTGGCGAGTGTAAGCCTTTATCTTGTATTATCATCTATTCAGTACATGGTATGTTGTAATTATATCCACCGTGCTATGCGCTCGAAATGCGATTGTGCCCCAATCATGAATTCATCATGTGATTGGGATAGAATCGCATCTAGGGCACTACACAAAGGCCTTTGTGAAATCCAGCTTTAGACGCACAAGTGGTCTCTTAAAAGCTTGGCATTGGTGGATATATACAAAACACCATCCCAAACAATCTTGAATGGTTCTAGACTTTATAAACGCATATTGATTGTTATGGATGCAAGACAAAATAATTTTCTGTAAATGGTTGGCCAAGAGCTTAGTTAGAAATTTCAAGCAGGTGTTGGTGAGGGAAATCGGCCTATAGCCATTTATAGTTTCAGGACTAATTTTCTTGGGGATTAGGGTTACGATTGAACTATTAATGCACTCAAGATCCAAGTGCCCTTCAGAGAACTCCTTGACCAGCAGCATGAAATTATATTTTATTCTATCCCAACATTTCTTCAAAAAGAGACCAGTAAAACCATCTGGCCCTTGAGCTCTCTCTAATGGCATCTGTTTAATGACCAAGTTGATTTCCTCCTTAGAGAAAGGCTCTGTTAAATGATCCAGACCATCAACCTTTTTGATCACTGCCCCTAGGTCAAAACCCATCTGGATATCATTAGAACATCCCATTATTTCCTTCAAATCCTTCAAAAACATAGCTCCCTATAACATCCCAATTTTCAATTTGGATGTTTATAAATATATCATTCATATGCATCCATGATTTATGCATTTTTTCTCCATTTGTTTTATTTGAATTTTGATCCAAGGAACTTTGAGCAACTCAAGGACCAAAAGAGAGATTTGGAAGTTTCCCTAAAACATTTTTGAAATTTCAAAATTTGGAATTTGGATCAAATTTAGTTTCACCAAAAAATCACTTCGAATATTTCAAAAGAAAACAAAGAGAGAAGATAAAATGACTTCTTCAAAAATGGAGGGAAAATATTGGAAGTTGAATTTGAAATCAACATATATTTATTGGGTTTTATTTGCAAACTATTTTGATGCAAATTTTATTAGCATAGCAAAAGGTTTGCTTTTTAAAATTTGCATTCTAGTCTAGATAAAAGTTCACAAGGTCCTATATAAGACCATATAACTATGTGAATTTTCTAGAAATTTTTAGAATTTTTATTTACATTTTTTTGGTGTTTTACTATTCTTAAAAAATAAAAATGATTTTCAAAAAAAATCTGCCCGCACCCGGCCAGGCCCACCGGCCCAGCCAGCAGTGGCCAGCCACATGCTAGCGAGGCCATGGCCAAGTCGCAGCGTGAGGGCAGCCAACGTCCAGCGCAGGCAGCAGCGAGGCAACGCCCCACGTGCATTATAAAAAAGGTCGATCCCCATGCCCGACTCCCCTCGTTCGCTCTCCCCCCTCACATAACCCTCTCCCCCTTGTTGACTTCCCACCTGGCACATGGACCCTACCTCTCTTTCTTCTTCTCCACGAAGAACAGAACCCACACGTTCATGCTCTAGACATTGCTCCATGTTCGATTTCTTTGGAAACCCTATCTCGAGTCGACCCCATCCCCAAGCATCATGTCCTATAAATACCCAGTGCCTTCCTCTCCCAATTCCCCTCAAAAACCCCTCACCAAGTCCACCTCTACAACACGTACTCGTCGTTCCAATCTGATGGCAAAAGCTATAGCTCATCGCCGGATTCCCGATGCCGGTGAGCCATCCTGAGTGTTCTCCTTTTGTATGTCGACTTCCCTCGATCCCTACAACCGTTTGTCAAGGTCTTGCTTTCCCTCTCCATCTACAGCAGCCGTACCAACCTTGTTGTATTCGCTGGAGCACCCGGAGCACCGAGCTTCTGTCATAGCCCTAGATTAATGCTTGTAATTAGTAGCATTGCATCCATGCATCATGTCTAAATTCTAAATGTCGAACCGAGGAAATTTGAAAGCCTCAAAAATTTAATTAAAAGAAGGGCAAATAACCCTAAAAATTGCATTCAATGAACCCAAAATGCTCTACATTGTTGTTTAATATTTTTGGCAATGGTCTTGATCCAAACCAAAAATATTGAACATTTTTAAAGAATAATTTTGGGCACTGATTTTAAATCATATTCTATTTTAAATTTGAATTTATATTCATATAACTAGAATATATCCTCTAATGCTCCTAAAATAATTTATGGGCATGTGGTTAGGTCCATATCAGCAACATAAAATATTTCCAAAAGATTTGGCATGAGTTTGAATTCTATTTTGAATTTAAACAGTGGAAAATAAATAAATAAATAAATAAATAAATAAAATCAAAACAGAAAAGTAAGACAGAGCAGAACTCACCTGACTTACCTGGCCCAGCCCAGCTGGCCTGGGATTGTTGGCAGCCCACCAGGGGCGAAGAGGTCATCTTCAACCTCTGCCAGTAGGAAGAGGGAGAGACCAGGCACGACACCGGCCGTGCCACCTCCTGCCTGCCTCGCTATACTCCTCCCCGCCCTTCCGGTCGCGCCACTGAGACACCCAAACTGCCCCGACTCTCTCCCTCTCATTTCCATCCTCTTCTTCCCTCTGTCTCTCTCTCACGCGCGCGACCGAGAGTCGCCGCTGCCGTTCGCTGCCACCGTGCTCCCCGTCGTCCACTCCCCCAACTACCATGTCCCTAGACTCCGTCGAGGTTGTCCGAGTCACCTCATCAAAGGACACGAGCAGGGAAGCGCTGCAACGCCGGGTTCGCCATCATCTCCCACCTTCGGCCGCCAGATGGCGCCGCTGATTTCGTCGCCGTGAGGGCCTCCCCGGCCTCGCCGTCGCCTCTAACAACCCTTACGTGAGCTCCTCTGTCTATTCCCCCTGCCCCCTCACTCTAGCGTGTCCCCTAGCTAGTGCTTCCGCCATGTCCGAGTGCTCGCTGCCGCTGCAGCCTCCGCCTGACCGAACCACGCACGCAGACGAGCTCCTGGAACTCCGAGGAGGTCGACGAGATCCTCAGCTAGCTTTGTAAAGCACTGCAACCCCGCGCTCGCACTAGCCGAACCACGGCCGCCGCTAAAGCTCATCGCCGGTGCCGCTACAGCCCACCTCAGCTCCAACCACTGCCACCATCGTACGCGCCTTGCTGCGGGCGTTCCAACACACCCGGCCACGCGACCTATCATCGCCGGAGTTAGCCGGACGAGCGACCTTGCCGTGCCCTGTTTACACCGGCGGCTAAACACTGATTAGAGATGACGTGGAGCATTTGGTTAGGTCCTATTCACCCAGTTAATCAACCCCGTGTCGATGACATGTGGGACCCGCACTGTTAGTGACACAATTAAAGTTAAATAACCCCTGTTAACCCCCTGAGTGAATGACAGGTAGAGCCCACCAGTCCGATTTGTCTTTGGTCATTGCTAATGTCACCATGACTTAGTGCTGACGCAGTAAAGGTTTTCCAGAAGTTTAAATAAATCAGAAATGATTTATGGATTTCAGAAAATAACCTAAACTTCAAAAATTCATAGAGATTAAACCGTAACTCCAAATGAAATAATTTATATATGAAAAATTATCAAAAAAATATGAACAATATGTTTATGGAAATTTCATGCATCTTTGAACAATTCAACCTCACTGAATAGGATAAATCATGATTAGGGCAATTTATGAACTAGCATTTGGAGTTGGAGTTTAACCTTGTTTGAATTCCACCTCAATTAACTTGGCCTACTACTGCATTAGATCAATTCAGTTCCTTAACATGACATGTCATTCATTTGATTGTGCATTGTAGTGAATGTTGTTCCTTTTTGTGTTTGTCGGTTGTTTCCCCCCTTGGTAGACGTATATTCCGATGATGAGATCGTTGACACTAATGAAGACACAATACTATCTTTAGAAGTGCCAGGCAAGCAAACCCTCATTGAACATTCCGATACAATCCCACTCTCTCGCTCTTGCTCTCTTTTACTGCATTAGGACAACAATCTTTCAAATGTTACATGCTGCGGTAGCTGAACCCCTTTCCTCTGCATGACCTGTCTTTGCCACAGTAAATAGTTGAAACCCACTAGCATGAGTAGGAGTTGTTTGAGCCATGATGTGCCTACTCATTCATGCTTTCTTGTTATGCCTGCTATTTCTTAGAGTTGTGTCATGTCCGATTCATCGGGGATGAATTGGAATGTGGTGAACATGTCCTACTATTGAGAGCTATGTGTGTGAACATGATCTGGTAAAGGTAGCGATGAGAGGCGATGTAGGAGTACATGGTGGGTTGTCTCATTGAAATCATCCTCAGGAACTGAGTTCTGTGTCTATGATCCAAGACAGTTACTACCACACATTGGGTTCCGGTAACTTGACCCCTCTCGGCTTATTAATCGCCTCGATCTCTGTCTAGGAGTTGCAACTAGTTTCTGGTGTTTGTAGGTAGTGCTAGTAGTCTACCAAGTGGCACCCGGTACATGTGGGCTTGGGACATTCTAGGTGCAGTGGCACGGTGTACCAAGTGGCATCCAGATGGTGGGCTTGGGAACCCTGCTCACATTGTTTGGGACCGTGATGGCAACCTTGGCCGGACTCCCTTGCGCATGGAACCCGAATAGGCGATAAACCTGGACTAGAGTCTTGCATGGTTAGTCAGGTCGTGGCCGAAACCCTCGCCAGGCTTCCGCTTGAAGGTTTCCGAGATACATGACGTGTACATGGCGGTAAGTGGTGAGAGCATGTGTGAAGAAGTACACTCCTGCAGAGTTATTAATGATCTATTCGAATAGTCGCGTCCGTGGTAAAGGACTACTGGGTTGCTTATGCAGTTCATAGACAAGTGAAAGTGGATACTCTAAAATGCGCAAGATAAGCGTGAGTGCTATGGATGGCCTTCTCGTAGGGAGATGGGAGCGGATCCATAGTGGTGTATTGATATGGTGAATATGTGGACTCATGTGCGCCACCTCAAAAGAATTACCAGCAGCCGCAGTACAGGATAGCCACTGAGTCAAAGTTGGCTTGCTGCAGTCAAGCTCCACCACCCCTTTGTTGATATTGATGCATATGTAGCTAGTTCTAATGTAAGTCTTGTTTGGTACATTTGTACTCATGTTTGCTAAATTTATGTTTTTGCAGAGAGACTTCAGTCTTACTAGTAGTTCCACGTGGACTTCGATGTTTAGCTTGTTACCTCAGCTACGATCTTGTACCCTTTGGAGGGTCTTGTAGATATTCAGGCTTCTCAGCCTTTTCATTCGTAGTTGTCTGTACTCAGACATGTTATGCTTCCGTTGCTTGTATGCTCTATATGTTGAGTCATGTGACCCATGATTATGTTTCTTACTATGTATGACTCTTCGAAGCCTTCTGAAAAAATACTTTGAGTCATAGATTTTTGTTGTGATGCCATGTTGTATTTGCATATATCGAGCATATTTTGTGTATTATTTTGAAATGCTTGGTATGTGTGGGATCCGACAATATATTTGTTCACTCTTGCTAGCCTCTCTTATGGGGAAATGTCTCCTAGTGCTTCCACTGAGCCATTGTAGGCTGGCCGGCATCTGTCCTTCTTCGTTCCTGCGTCTGTCCCTTCAGGGAAATGTCACACATTGTTCCTTTAAGTCCTTGTAGCTTGCTACGACTTGGGTTCGTACTTTGATGACCGGCACGTTCGTTGCTGGGACATGTATGCATGTCCCTGTAAGTTAGTGCCGCTTTGGATTCACGACTAGTCATGTCGGCCCGGGTTCTCTGTCATATGGATGCTAGCGACACTATCATATACGTGAGCCAAAATGCGCAAACGGTCCCAGGCCAGGTATGGTGGCACCCGTGGAAATACCGTGCGTGAGGCCGCAAAGTGATATGATGTGTTACATGCTAGGTCGGTCTGACTTAGGATCGGGGTCCTGACAGCTTTGGTATCAGAGCCTGACTGCCTGTAGGATTACCGAGCCAAACTGGTCGAAGTTGAGTCTAGAAATGCTTTAGTTATATAAGGGAATTGATTGTGGAAGGGAACGTAAGTCTCTTTTTACTCCTTTACCTTATGCCCTTCTGATCCGAGTCATCCTATCTTTCCTACGGGGTTAAGGAACTAGGCTCTCTCTTCTTCTATCAGGATCACGTGTTACTAATCCGTAGACTTATAGGATTGATGGTTTCAAGCCTCAGTTCAGTTTTTAGTACTTCCATGTGTTAACAGTTGATTTCGGAACCTTGATATTGTGATGTTGAGTGGTTTTTGCACCAATTTTGCAGGATGCCTCAAATTTTTTGAGGATCTACAGACGTTATGCTGTCCGAGTCATCCCATGTTTCTAAATAGTCCGATGCATTTGCAACTCCCTTCTTTCCGTTCTCAATATTTCTTTGGGCCAGATTAACCACACTAACCAGTGTGTTGAGGAACTCTATTGCTTCGACATATTTGTTGGAGCTATTATTATGACCCTAGGTGTCTTAGAGTACCACCCAGTAATCTAGCAGTGCTTTATATTCTCAGTGTGATGATTCTGGCCGTCTTCCTCGAAAGCATCCCATGATGCCATTTAGTTAGTAGGCATTCTATTCCCGGGTTCTTGAACCCAAGATTCACTCCATTTACTTCATGTTGATTGTGTTTGCTAATTCCTTTAGGATATTAGTAACCTTTGTGATAGTCCTCGAGGTCCGTGGTATAACATTCTTCCAAATATCATGGGTCAATGCGGCAGAAGTTCTTTTGAACGAAAAGATCACAACCAGAGTGCTCTGATGAGTTCTCCATTGTACATTGTGACTCTACCAGTCCTTTGTATTCCACATGGGTTATTCGGAAGAAATATGTTGAGCTTTTTTCGATATACTAACCTATGCATCCACAACCCAGAAAGATATATGTTCCTTTGAGTTGTCCCACTTCAGTTGTACCCCGACCATCTCTATCAGTTGATAATCAAGGGTAGTTTTGCATTTGTGTTATCGATGCCTATTATTCTTGTGGGCCGTCAAGCCATTCTATTCCGGAATGACTAGGAGAAACAAACTCGAGTACCTTATCCATCTCGAGGATTGGGTCAAAGTAGTTGTGCTCTGCAGATCAAAACACCAATCCAGCTTTTGTTCTGTTCTACCTTGGAGTGTTGCCTCTTTATGTCAGGAATGTCATGAGAATTGCACCAACTCTTATGAATTCTTGTTTCAGTGATACTTCTCACCATCATTATTCATCCCTCGGTCCCATGTTGTCGCAACCGGAATGCCGACAAGTGAACTATGATGTGTGAAATCAATACTCCTAGCAACCGTGTTTCTTAGTAGTTAAAGGACAATAATCTCATTCTTAGCGTGTTGGTTGATGATTTATCATTCTAAGGATGACCGTGCTACCTAGCCCATTTTCCCTGGTGCACTCTTCGATCAATGAGTTAGGATTGTCAATCCCTCTCTTATTTGATCATATCGTCTTTCCCTGAAGAGCAAGATCATTCCCGAGCTTAGTCATATCGGTGGTTCGTGATTTTTTGAATATCTTCTCGGAAGTATCATCAGGTTAACCCTGACCGTTATATTGAGTTCCTGATCAAGTTTTTTTTTTCACAAACCACTCCTTCTCCAAGGATCTGTGTTGGATATCCCTGAGCTAGTTGGTTAAGCTAAACAACAACTTGGAGAGTTGGAAGATAAAAGCTTGCCTGAATTAGTTCATTACAATGGGATATTTCTATTTGTGTGTGTTGAAGAAAGATGATATCTTCATGGATTGGTCCTCAGGATCAATTGTTGGATCTATTGTCTTACCCAAATCTTTGATTTGCGTATGGGCTATCGTCAAATAAATCAGAACCAACGATGTTCATAATGTTGTCTTACTCGCGGTTGTCCCTCGAGCATACACCATTATATCTTTTAGGTCTGATCAATACTATCACCTTGTTCACATAGTTGTGGAATTTCACCTATATGGAAGCCTGGATGGATTGTTGTTGAGCTCATTGACAACAATTTCATCTTGTCCATGATTCATGTTGAACATCTAAGTTAGTGTTGGAAACTTTTATAAGTATTATCTTCATGTCCTGTTCATGAAGCATATGTTTGATGAAAGAAGTGACTTCCTCTAATTCATGTGCATTTGGTGCAAGTTGCCGCCGTGAATTCGAGAAATCTTGTTTTTGCTTCCTTTGGGATCATCCCAAGTCAGTCATGCATGTGCGAAGTATTCTATGGTCTGATAGACTGATCATCTTCATTCCATATGTATTCCCTAGCACACCAAGCCACTGATTGATTTGTTCAAGGAAATGAATTCCTTCTTAAGAGCAAGACTTATGTAAGGGTTTCGATATCCTCGATTTTGGTTTCCCACCTGAACTCGGCAGTGTTTTGTTGTAAGACTACTATGTGGTCATGCATGTCTGGGACAGCATGTCCACATGTGTGTAGCAGAACCAGCTCATGTTTTGGAGCTTACTACCATAGTCCATTTCCTGAGAATCCGCAACATTATCTCATCGATTTGTGTTGCAACCCTTCCTTGTAGACATGTTGAGTCTGAAGTATCCTGTTACTAACCAGATCTGAATCTCAGGCAGATATGATGGTTGGAACAGTCCCAACATTTGCATTTTGTTCCCATCTTGCACCACCATTGTGCCAATTTCCCACGGGATGCCTTTCTCAGCAATTGTTGTCCAGGACCATCTTCAAAGTGGACTTACCAAGGGTCCCATCCATTCCCGATGATAAGCAAAAATCATCCATTGTGTTGTCTTCAACAAGGTAGTCCACATCATCCATTCTAGTATGAGTATGCTACTCTCTTAGACTCGTTCAAATGGTCGATTGTGATTTTCCTTAAGGTGGTATGGAGAGTTTCAATGATCTTGTATCAAAAGTAATTCTTTTTGCCACTTAAGATAAGAATTCTATGACTCATCTTCCCTAAGGGGCCCCATTATGGAATCATGGCAATTATTTCATCGCTGTCTTGAAACCATGCACCATCCTACCTAAGCATGGAATTGTTGCCTACCAATCTGAACCTTCGTCATCTGCTTCTTTCCATCGCTCCTCATATGTGTTTTGTCTCTCAGCTCAAGGGATGTTTCTATGTCTCATTCCACGAGTTGATCTTGTGATCATTAAGATGATCCATCCTTGTAGAGTTGTCTCGCTCTTTTGTCCTCGTGTTGGGTGAATATCTCAAAAGCAAAGACGTCAACACCAATATGATGCAATGAATCAACATCTTCGAGAAGGGTACTTGGATCATGAAGACTGTGATAGTTAGAATGCCCTCTTCCTCTTACCCTACGCTTGAATCTCGGGACGAGATTCTTGTTTAGTGGGGGTGAGTTGTCACAGCCCTAGATTAATGCTTGTAATTAGTAGCACTGCATCCATGCATCATGTCTAAATTCTGAAAGTCGAACCGAGGAAATTTGAAGCCTCAAAAATTTAATTAAAATAAGGGCAAAGAACCCTAAAAATTGCTTTCAATGAACCCAAAATGCTCTTCATTGTTGTTTAATATTTTTAGCAATGGTCTTGATCCAAACCAAAAATATTGAACATTTTTAAAGAATAATTTTGGGCACTGATTTCAAAATATATTGTATTTTGAATTTGAATTTATATTCATATAACTAGAATATATCTTCAAATGCTCCTGAAATAATTTATGGCCATGTGGTTAGGTCCATATCAACAACAAAAAATATTTCCAAAAGATTTGGCATGAGTTTGAATTCTATTTTGAATTTAAACAGTGGCAAATAAATAAATAAAACAAAACAAAACAAAACAGGAAACTAAAACAGAGCAGAACTCACCTGACTTACCTGGCCAAGCCCATCAATGGACACGAGCAGGGAAGCACTGATATGTCTCCATCGTATCTACTTTTCCAAACACTTTTGACCTTGTTTTGGACTCTAACTTGCATGATTTGAAAGGAACTAACCCGGACTGACGCTGTTTTCAGCAGAATTGCCATGGTGTTATTTTTGTGCAGAAATAAAAGTTGTCAGAATGACCTGAAACTTCACGGAGAATATTTTTGGAATATATAAAAAATACTGGTGAAAGAATCAACGTCAGGGGGCCCACACCCTGTCTACGAGGGTGGGGGCGCGTCCACCCCCTGGGGCGCGCCCCCTGTCTCGTGGGCCTCCTAATGCTCCACCGACCTCAACTCCAACTCTATAAATTCACGTTCGGGGAGAAAAAAATCAGGAAGAAAGATTCATCACGTTTTACGATAGAGCTGCCGCCGAGCCCTAATCTCTCTCAGGAGGGCTGATCTGGAGTCCAGGGCTCCAGAGAAGGGAATTCGTCGCCATCGTCATCATCAACCTTCCTCCATCACCAATTTCATGATGCCCACAACCGTGCCTGAGTAATTCCATTGTAGGCTCGCTGGATGGTGATGGGTTGGATGATATTTATCATGTAATCAAGTTAGTTTTGTTAGGGTTTGATCCGTAGTATCCATTATGTTCTGAGATTGATGTTGCTATGACTTTGCTATGCTTAATGCTTGTCACTAGGGCCCGAGTGCCATGATTTTAGATCTGAACCTATTATGTTTCCATGAATATATGTGAGTTCTTGATCCTATCTTGCAAGTCAATAGTCACCTACTATGTGTTATGATCCGGTAACCCCGAAGTGACAATAATCGGGACCACTCCCGGTGATGACTATAGTTTGAGGAGTTCATGTATTCACTAAGTGTTAATGCTTTGTTCCGGTACCCTATTAAAAGGAGGCCTTAATATCCCTTAGTTTCCAATAGGACCCCGCTGCCACGGGAGGGTAGGACAAAAGATGTCATGCAAGTTTCTTTTCCATAAGAACGTATGAGTATATTCTGAATACATGTCTACATTACATTGATGAATTGGAGCTAGTTCTGTGTCACCCTATGTTATAACTATTACATGAGGAATCACGTCTGAGATAATTATCCATCACTGATCCATTGCCAACGAGCTTTTCACATATTGATCTTTGCTTAGTTACTTTTCCGTTTCCACTGTTACAATCACTACAAAACCAATACTGTTACTTTTGCCACCGTTACCGTTACTTCCATATTACTTTGCTACTAAATACTTTGCTGCAGATATTAAGTCTTTCAGGTGCGGTTGAATTGACAACTCAACTGTTAATACTTGAGAATATTCTTTGGCTCCCCTTGTGTCAGATCAATAAATTTGGGTTGGATACTCTTCCCTCGAAAACTGTTGCAATCCCCTATACTTGTGGGTTAGCAAGTCTATTTTCTGGCGCCGTTGCCAGGGAGCATAGCTCTATTCTTTGAGTCACTTGGGATTTACATTTGTTGATCACTATGAAGAACTTGAAAGATTAAAGAACCAAGATTTTTCCCTCAACTACGAGGGGAGGTAAGGAACTTCCATCTAGCTCTGCACTTGATTCACCTTCTATTTTGAGTAAAGTTGCGACACCTACTCCTGCTATTCATTTTGATATGTCGCATGTTATTGATGATGTCACTTCTACTTTGCATGATGCTTATGATGAAACTACTTCTATGCTTGATAATACTGTGCCATTAGGTGAATTTCTTGATGAACAACTTGCTAGGGTTAGTGAAATTATTGAAACTGATAATATTGATGAAAGTGATGATGAAGATTCTCCCCCTAGATATGAATTGCCTGTTATGCCTGAGGGTTGTGTTATGGATGAAGAAACTACTAGAGACTTTTTAGCTTGTAATGATAGATATGATCTTAAGAAACTTTTAGCTATGCTGAAAGAAAAATCCTTGAATGCTAGAATGAAACATGACCCTGCTTTTGCTACTTCACCTATCTATATCTCTGATAAGGATTATGATTTCTCTATCGATCCTGAGTTAATTACTTTGGTTGAATCTAATCCTTTTTATGGCTATGAATCTGAAACTGTTGTGGCACATCTTGCTAAACTAAATGATATAGCCACTCTGTTCACTAATGATGATAAAACTAACTATTACTTTATCCTTAAGTTGTTTCCGTTCTCATTAAAGGGTGACGCTAAAACATGGTTTAATTATCTTGATCCTCGTTGTGTGCGTAGTCCCCAGGGTATGATTTATTACTTCTCTGCTAAATATTTCCCCGCTCATAAGAAACAAGATGCCTTAAGGGAAATATATAATTTTGTGCAAATTGAAGAAGAGAGTCTCCCAGAAGCTTGGGGGAGGCTTCTCCGATTACTTAATGCTTTGCCTGATCATCCTCTCAAGAAAAATGAAATACTCAATATCTTTTATAATGGACTAACACATGCTTCCAGAGACCAACTGGATAGTTGTGCTGGTTGTGTTTTCAGGGAAAGAACTGTTGATCAAGCTGAATTGCTATTGAATAATATGTTGAGTAATGAAAATGATTGGACACTTCCTGAACCAACTCCTAAGCCAACTCCGAAGAAAAGGGGTATTCTATTTCTCAGTCCTGAAGATATGCAAGAGGCAAAGAAATCTATGAAAGAAAAAGGTATTAAAGCTGAAGATGTTAAAAATTTACCACCTATTGAAGAAATACATGGTCTTGATAACCCGACACAGGTAGTAAAGGTAAATTCTCTCTATAGATTTGATAAGGGTGAAATCCCATCTACTAAGTTTGCTAGCCAATGCTTGGATGAGTTTGATACTTTTATGGTTAAACAAGAAGACTTCAATGCTTATGTTGGTAGACAATTGAAATGTAATGCTTATATGATTGAACACTTGAGTGATTATATGTCTAGAGTTAAAGGTGAGCCTAAACTTATTAGTAAACATGCTTCTATCGTTACCACTCAAGTAGAACAAGTGCTTAAAGCTCAGAATGATTTGCTCAATGAATTAGATAATAAGAAAAATGAAAATTCTGTTAGAGTTGTGACTATAGGGGGTAAGATGACTCAGAAACCTTTGTATCCTGAGGGCCATCCTAAGAGAATTGAGCAAGATTCTTAGAGAACTAATGTTGATGCACCTAGTCCTTCTAAGAAGAAGAAAAAGAAAAATGATAGGACTTTGCATGCTTCTAGTGAACCTGTTGTTGACACACATGAGAATCCCAATGATATTTCTATTTCTGATGCTGAAACACAATCTGGTAATGAACATGAACCTAGTGATAATGTTAATGATGATTTTCATGTTGATGCTCAACCTAGCAATAAGAATGATGTAGAGATTGAACCTTCTGTTGATCTTGATAACACACAATCAAAGAATCAACGTTATGATAAGAGAGACTTTGTTGCTAGGAAGCACGGTAAAGAAAGAGAACCATGGGTTCAGAAACCCATGCCTTTTCCTCCTAAACCATCCAAGAAAAAGGATGATGAGGATTTTGAGCGCTTTGCTGAAATGAATAGACCTATCTTTTTGTGTATGCGTTTGACCGATATGCTTAAAATGAATCCTTATGCTAAGTATATGAATGATATTGTCATAAATAAAAGAAACATACCGGAAGCTAAAATTTCCACCATGCTTGCTAATTGTACTTTTAAGGGTGGAATACCTAAGAAACTAGGAGATCCAAGAGTACCAACTATACCATGCTCCATTAAAAGAAACTATGTTAAAACTGCTTTATGTGAACTTGGAGCCGGTGTTAGTGTTATGCCTCTCTATTTATATCATAGACTTGATTTGAATAAGTTGACACCTACTGAAATATCTTTGCAAATGGCTGATAAATCAACTATTATACCTGTCTATATTTGTGAGGATGTGCCTATTGTGGTTGCAAACGTTACTATTTTAATAGACTTTGTTACTTGATATTCCTAAGAATGATAGTATGTCTATTATTTTAGGTAGACCCTTTTTGAATACTGCAGGGGCTGTTATTGATTGCAACAAAGGCAATGTCACTTTTCATGTCAGGACCCCAATTCCAAGTCACATCGATCTAGCTGGTAACACCTCATATCACTTTGTGGCCTCATGCACGGTATTCCCACGGGTGTCGCCTTACCATGGCCCTGGACCATTTGCGCCTTTTGGCTCACGTATATGATAGTGTCTCTAGCATCCATATGACAGAGAACTCGGGCCGACATGACTAGTCGTGAACCCAAAGCGGCACTAACCCATGGGGACAGGCATACATGAATCAACTTCGAACATGTCGATCAGCAGCATGTGAATCCGGGCTGTAGCACTGGGCTAACAGGACTCCGGTAACCCGGGCTGTAGCAGGCTAGGCAGGACCCCGGATGTCACCGCGTGACATTTCCCCGAAGGGACAGACACAGGAACAAAGTGAAACACATGCCGGCCAGTCAACTGTCCTGAGCAGTAGTGCTGGGCTAGCAGGACTCCGGTGAACCGGGCTATAGCGGACTACTATGGCTCATGGAAGCACAAGACTACATTTCCCCATAAGAGATGCTACCAAGGATAAACAACTAGGTTGTCGGATCCCACACATACCAAGCATTTCAATCATACACACAATATGCTCGACATGTGTAAATACAACATGGCATCACAACATAACTCTACGACTCAATTATTTATTCATTAGGCTCCGAGGAGCGAGATAATACAAACATGGGTCTCATGACCCAACATTCAGAGCATACAAGTCAAAGCACACGCGGAAGCTTAACTTGTCTGAGTACAGACAACTACAAAAGAAGAAGGCTCAGAAGCCTGACTATCTACAAGATCCTGCTGAGGGCACAAGATCGTAGCTGAGGTAACGAGCTAAACGTCGAAGTCCAAGCGGAACTACTAGCGGGACTGAAGTCTCTCTGCAAAACATAAATTAAGCAAACGTGAGTACAAATGTACTCAACAAGACTTACATTAGAACTAACTACATATGCATGATTATCAACGAAGGGATGGTGGAGGTTAACTGCAGCAAGCCAGCTTTGACTCGGTGGCTATCCTGAACTATGACTGCAAGTAACTCTTTTGAGGTGGCGCACACGAGTCCACATATTCACCATATCAATACACCACTATGGATCCGCTCCCGTCTCCCTGCGAGAACGCCATCCATAGCACTCACACTTATCTTGCGCATTTTAGAGTATCCACTTTCGCTTGTCTATGAACTATGCAAGGGGTCCAAGTTTCCATATCCGAGGAATCCGGCTATTCGAATAGATAATGATAACCCTGCAGGGGTGTACTTCTTCACACACGCTCTCGCCACTTATCACCCTGTACACGTCATGTACCTCGGCAACCTTCAAGCAGAAGCCGGGCGAGGGAGTCGGCCACGAACTGACTAACGAACAAGTCTCTCGTCCAGGTTTATCGCCTATTCGGGTTCCATCCGCAAGGAGACCCGGCCGGGGTGTCGCTCACGGCCCCAAACGATGTGTGCAGGGTTCCCAAGCCCACCATCCGGGTGCCACTTGGTACACCATGCCACTGTGCCTAGTCTGTCCCAAGACCACCTGTACCGGGTGCCACTTGGTAGACTACTAACACTACCTACAAACACCAAAAACTAGTTGCAACTCCTGGACAGAGATCGAGTTGATTAATAAGCCGAGAGGGGCCGAGTTACCGGAACCCAATGTGTGGTAGTAACTATTCATGGATCACAAACACAGGACTCAGTTCCTGAGGACGGCTGCAATGAGACAACCCACCATGTACTCCTACATGGCCTCTCACCGCTACCTTTACCAAATCGTGTTCACACACTTAGCTCTCAACGGTAGGACATGTTCACCACATTCCAATTCATTCCCGATGAATCAGACCGGACTCAACTCTAAGAAGTAGTAGGCATGACAGCAAGCTTGAATGAGTAGGCACATCAGGGCTCAAACAATTCCTACTCATGCTAGTGGGTTTCATCTATTTACTGTGGCAATGACAGGTCATGCAGAGGAAAGGGTTCAACTACCGCAACATGTAATAGTTGAATCGGTGTTGTGCTAATGCAGTAAAAGAGAGCAGGAGCGAGAGAGTGGGATTGTATCAGAATGAACAAGGGGGTTTTGCTTGCCTGGCACTTCTGAAGATAGTATAGCTCTTCATCGGTGTCATCGAACTCATCGTCGGAACGCGTCTATCGAGAGGGGGCAATTACCGGCAACTGAGAAAGAAACACAATCAATGCAATGCAACAATATGATGCATGAATGTGACATGGCGATATGCTGTGGTTTGAGCTAATGCAACTAGCAACAATTTAAATGAAGTTGGTTTGAACCCAAGGTTCAAATTCAAACTCCATGTAAGACATTTCAAATGCCATTAATTCAAATTGTCTTATACAGCGACTTTAAGAGTTTCAAACATGCATGAAAATGGTACAGACGGATAGATTAAATTTTTCTGATCATTTTTCATATATAAATTATTTCATTTGGAGTTACGGTTGATTTTCCATGATTTTTAGAAGTTTAAGCAATTTTCTGGATTTTTCTAAATATTTAGAATTAAACTAATTCCAGAAAATGAATTATTGCGTCAGCATGACGTCAGGGTGACGTAAGCGAGTCAACGGGGCAGCCCAGGTCAAACTGACCAGTGGGTCCCATGTGTCAGCAGTTAGTTAAACTAACTAAGTTTAGTTAGCGTTAAACTAATACTAACCTAGTTTAGTTAGTGGCCTGGGGCCCACACGTCAGTGAGTCAGGGGGGAAGTCAAACCACGGTCAAGCGGGGTCAAACCCGCCGGACCCGGTCAACGGCTCGTCGCCAGCGACGACAAAGACGGCGGAGGGCTTCGGGAATCGCCCACAGGCGACCATTTGCACGGCGGAGAGGCTCTACGTGACGAGGGGACTCGTCCGCGTCCAGTGGTGCTCGCAGCAGCAGCTCTAATGGCCTAAAACGACGGCGGCGGTGACTTGCGCGGCAGCCGGAGTTCGGGAGTTGAGCGGATCGGCATTGCAGGGAACGGCGGGAGCCGCGGTTAGGCGTGTTGGACTCGTGGGGGTGCGGTGATCTCAGCGGTAAGCTCGAGCGCGTGCTTGCACGGCCGTAGCCGCGGTGGCGACATGGCCGGCGGCGAGGAGCAATCGGCTCCGATGGCCATGGTGGCTAGAAGGCGCGGGCGAGCACGGGGAGAGAGGGGAAAGAGGCAGGGGCTCACGACGATTCCAGTAGAGGCAACGGCGAGGCCGGGGACGAGCTGAAGCTCGCGAATTTCCGAAGAGTTCGCCCATGGCCAGAGGTTGAAGACGATGTCGGGGACGGCGCTGCAGGGCTTCCGGCGGGGCGCAACGCGGTGGAGAGGAAGAGGGGGTCGAGGCGGAGCGTCTGAGCACATCGACGAGGCGATGCAGTGGCCGTGGCCACGACACCTGCGAGTGGCGGCGACGATGGCTCATGGGTGCGTGCGGGAGGAGAGCCAGAGGAGGGAGAGGAGCACGGGGAGAGGCTGAGAGGGCCTGGGGGGGGCGTGGCGTCTCCAGGGCGACGTCGGGGAGGCGGCAGCACGCAGGAGGTGGCCAGGCTCGTCATCGACGCTCGCCACCGAGCTGCTTTGTGCGCTGGCAAGGGGAAGAAGACAAGCGTGCCCCTGGTGGGCTGGGCCAGTTGGCTGGGCTGCCAGCTGGGCCGGCCAGGTGGGCTGCAGGTGAGGTTACTCTCTCTCTCTCTCTTAATTTAGTTTCTATTTTCTATTTTTTTATTTTCTATTTTGAATTAGTAAAAATACTAATTCATTTTGTAAAATCCTGAAAATAATTGTGGGAACTTTTGAAACTATTTCCAATAGCCCTCAAATGCTTTCAAGATTATTTGGACATTTAAAATATTTTATAGAATTTAAATGTCCAAATTCAAATACTGATGATTTAATTCAAAAATCCAGAATAGCCTCCAAAAATATGAAACCATTTTTGGCAGAGGGTTTAGCCAGGACCAAAGATGGTGGACATTTATGAAGGGCATTTTGGGTTCATTGAAAAGTTTTAAGTTTGAACCTAGTTAATTACTTTAATGCTAGGGTTTAGGCAATCCCCATTTCAAATTTTTAATGGAATTTAATCATGATGCAAGATGATGATGCAAAGACAAGCAAGGGCTGAACTGGGGCTGTGACATTTCATGTTAATGGTAATGAGCATACTGCGCAATTTTCGAGGAAACAACCTCAAGTCCAGAGTATTAACTCTATTGGAAAAACTTCAACGATTACTATTGGAGGTTTTGAATTTCCTCTTCCTACTGTCAGGAAGAAATATCATATTCTTATTGTTGGGGACATGCATATCCCCGTTGAGGTAACCTAGTGTTATTCGAAAATTCTCCGGTTTCATGTTATTCGAAAAGAGTTTGTTAACAAGACATGATCAACCTTGTTAGTGGATTCCTTTTGATGAGCATGAGATGGATGAAGTTAGAAACCACAACTCTCCGTACCCTCTTTTTACTTTCTGTTATTTAGATTAAATAAAGCAAAAATAGTATTTTGTGTCTGTTTTCTGAATTGTCCTTGCAATAAAAAATACGACAAAAATAAAAGTTCTCCAAATGTCCTAATAATTTTATATAATTTTTTCTAGAATATTTAAGAATTATTGGCACTAAGAACACACTAGGGGGCCTCACCACCTGGCCACGAGGGTCCAGGCACCCACACTCCCCCCAGGGCGCGCCCCCTGCCTCGTGGACCCCACGTGGGCCCCGTCCAATTATGCTTTCACCCACACACTTCGTCTTCCTCCAGAAAAAATCCTCCAATAGCTCAAACCCGAGTTCTAGCTCATCTTCCTGCCATTTTCTATCTCCTTGCTCAAAGCTCCATTCACAAAACTGCTTTGGTGGATTGTTTTTCGGTATGTAACTCCTCTAATGGTCCAATTAGTTTTTGTTCTAGTGCTTTATTTATTGCAAAAATTTACTGCTTAGGTGACCTTGTTCTTGAGCTTGCACGTCAAATTTATGTGGTCAAAAGTAGTTCTAATGCATGATATAGCATCTAGGCACTTGTAGGAGTAGTTGCAATCAATCTTGTTAAGTTTGGTTCACTTTTATTTTGAGTCACTAAAAATTCAGAAATTTTTTAGAGGAAGAAAAATGTTTAGGAAAATGTACCAAGGTGGTTCCTCAAGGGAGCAAGGCCCAAGGCTCGCGATACGTGAGCCTGACAATGAACTACCAAGGTAAGCTCAAGTGCGGCCTTTTGAATGGCCGTGAGAGGAGTTCATGGTCCAGGCGGGCATCATGGATGAATTTGACGCATATGTGCGTAGCGCTGATCTTGAGAACTTCGTGTCAGATAAGTGCCGACAGTACCTCTATTTAGCTGATTCATTTATGAGAAGGTTTCAATTTACATCCTCGCGCAATTCTCACACTGTTTTATTTGATCTTTATGATAAACCATTGGACCTAGAAGATTTTAATACTGCTTGTAAACTACCGCACTGGGCAATGTTAGTGAACCTCGCAAATCTAAATATAAAGACTTTCTTGCTAGTATTACTGTGGGGGAATCTATAGAAATCACACAAGCTACCATAGGGAGCATTCATTTCCCTTCCATACATTATTTTGCTATCTTCATTCGTAGATGCATTAACGGTAAAGATGAGGCTTGTCACATGTATGTTCCAGATCTTAGTGTCCTCAAGAGTGCGGTATTAGGTGATAAACAATATAACTTTGGGGCTATTGTTTCATGTAGGTTGCATCACAATGGTATAAGTGGAGATTTGTTTGGTAGAATTTATGTAACTCGTGTAGCTAACTATCTTGATATACCCATACGTGGAAATGACATTGAGTTGGATCCTGCTTACCTAGATTATAATGCCATGGTTCGCCATCAGTTTGTTGAGAGGAATGAACAATTCCTCCAGTACCGACTAATCTTTGACAGACGGCGCACCGTCCATGTTGCTCTCCCTGCTCCTACTTTCTTTGACTTTCAGGCAAAAAGGAGATATGTTATAACCAGGGAGGAGGCGAACGAGTACGAGAGGAGGACTGAGGCAGCTTGTCTCCAAGCTGCAGCACGTCAAGCAGTAGCCGCTGCATCTCAGTATGACCCCAGCTACAACTTTGGATATCCACCAGGCCAGCCTTGGCTCGAGACCAACTTAGGCCAAAAGCCTAAGCTTGGGGGAGTATGTATTTCTCACCGACATTACATTCATGTTCACACACTCATGCTAGTTGTCTGTGCTCATACTTTTTCATTGTAATATCCATGCTAGTTTATTTTCTTCTCCAGCATTCTTCTTGTGTGTTTGAAAAACCTTACGAAAAACCAAAAGAATTGCTTGTAGCTTTTAGTTAGTTTACTTCCCATGCCTGTAGTAGTAATTAAAAGGTAACCCAAAAAAGATTTCTTGTTCTTCTTTTGCTTGTTGGGAGCTTTCCTATGTAAATAGTTTTGTTTCTTTTCTTTTCTTTGGGGGTCGAGAGGAGAAGGCCATGATGAAAATGTTGAGTGGCTCTCATATGCATTATTGTTGATCAAACAAAGAGCCCATATTACCTTGTCTTCTCCCATGTACTGAATGCTTGCATATTCCATCTTAGTCCAATGCACATGCACTATTATTACTATCCACACCGTTCGGTCGTGCATGTGAAAGGCAATAATGACGATATATGATGGACTGATTGAGATGAGAGAAGCTGGTATGAACTCGACCTATCTTGTTTTTGTAAATATGATTAGTTCATCGTTCCTGATTCAGCCTATTATGAATGAAACATGTTTGCAATGACAATTAGAGATTATAGTTGCTCATGCGATGCTTAATTTGCTAGGAGTTTATAATGGTTTACCTTGCATGCCAACACGCTATTAAAATGGTTGTGATGTGGTATGATAGGATGGTATCCTCCTTTGAACGATTCGAGTGGCTTGACTTGGCACATGTTCACGCATGTAGTTGAAACAAAATCAACATAGCCTCCACGATATTTATGTTCATGGTGAATTATATCCTACTCATGCTTCCACTCAGTGTTGATTAATTTTAATGCATGTTCATGACTGTTTTCGCTCTCTAGCTAGTCGCTTCCCAGTCTCTTTCTAGCCTTCAATTGTACTAAGCGGGAATACTTCTTGTGCATCCACTTCCATAAACCCAAAAGTTATTCCATATGAGTCCACCATACCTTCCTATATGCGGTATCTACCTGCCGTTCCAAGTAAATTTGTATGTGCCAAACTCTAAACCTTCAAATGAAATTCTGTTTTGTATGCTTGAATAGCTCATGTATCAACTAGGGTTGTCTATATCTTCCATGCTAGGCGGGTTATTCTCAAGAGGAGTGGACTCCGCTCCTCACTCACGAGAAAACGGCTGGTAACCGGGATGCCCAGTCCCATGCTTAAATTAAAATAATTGCAAACAAAACTCCCCGAGGATTGTTGTTAGTTGGAGGCACCGGGTGTTTCGGACAAGCCATGGATTGATGTTTGTTGGTGGTAGGGGGAGTATAAACTTTACCATTCTATTTGGTAACCGCCTATAATGTGTGTAGCATGGAAGATATCGAGATCTCTCGGTTGTTATGTTGACAATGAAAGTATACCACTCAAAATATTATTTATCTCTATTTCAAAATCGACCTCTGGCACCTCTACAAATCCCTGCTTCCCTCTACGAAGGGCCTATCAATTTACATTTATGTTGAGTCATCACCCTCTTATTAAAAAGCACCATTTGGAGAGCACCGCTGTCATTTGCATGTATTACTATTAGTTTACATTGAGTATGACTGGATCTCTTTTACAATGAATTACAATGTTTAGTCAGTCCTTGATCTTCAGAGGTGCTCTGCATTTATGTTTTGCGGTCTCAGAAAGGGCTAGCGAGATACCATCTTTTTATATCATATGATGATTGTTTTGAGAAAGTGTTGTCATCCTAGATTTATTATTATTGCTTGCTAGTTGATTATGCCATTGATATGAGTAAACATGAGACCTAAATGTTATTGTGAATATGGTTAGTTCATAATCTTTGCTGAAAACTTGAATGTTGGCTTTACATATTTACAACAACAAGATCAAACAGAGTTTGTAGAAGTTTTTCTTTATCACTTTCAGTTTGTCAACTAAATTGCTTGAGGACAAGAAAATGTTTAAGCTTGGGGGAGTTGATACGTCTCCATCGTATCTACTTTTCCAAACACTCTTGACATTGTTTCAGACTATAACTTGCATGATTTGAATGGAACTAACCCGAACTAACGCTGTTTTCGGCAGAATTGCCATGGTGTTATTTTTGTGCAGAAATAAAAATTCTCGGAATGACCTGAAACTTCACGGAGAATATTTTTGGAATATATACTGGTGAAAGAATCAACATCAGGGGGCCCACACCCTGCCCATGAGGGTGGGGGCGCGCCCCCTGTCTCGTGGGCCCCCTGATGCTCCACCGACCTCAACTCCAACTCTATATATTCATATTCGGGGAGAAAAAAATCAGGAAGAAGGATTCATCGCGTTTTACGATACGGAGCCGCCACCAAGCCCTAATCTCTCTCGGGAGGGCTGATCTAGAGTCCATTTAGGGCTCTGGAAAGGGGAATCCATCGCCATCGTCATCATCAACCTTCCTCCATCACCAATTTCATGATGCTCACAACCGTGCGTGAGTAATTCCATCATAGGCTCGCTGGACGGTGATGGGTTGGATGAGATTTATCATGTAACCGAGTTAGTTTTGTTAGGGTTTGATCTCTAGTATTCATTATGTTCTGAGATTGATGTTGCTATGACTTTGCTATGCTTAATGCTTGTCACTAGGGCCCGAGTGCCATGATTTCAGATCTGAACCTATTATGTTTCCATGAATATATGTGAGTTATTGATCCTATCTTGCAACTCAATAGTCACCTACTATGTGTTATGATCCGATAACCCCGAAGTGACAATAATCGGGACCACTCCCGGTGATGACTATAGTTTGAGGAGTTCATGTATTCACTAAGTGTTAATGCTTTGTTCCGGTACCCTATTAAAAGGAGGCCTTAATATCCCTTAGTTTCCAATAGGACCCCGCTGCCACGGGAGGGTAGGACAAAAGATGTCATGCAAGTTCTTTTACATAAGAACGGATGAGTATATTCTGAATACATGTCTACATTACATTGATGAATTGGAGCTAGTTCTGTGTCACCCTATGTTATAACTATTACATGAGGAATCACGTGTGACATAATTATCCATCACTGATCCATTGCCTACGAGCTTTTCACATATTGATCTTTGCTTTGTTACTTTTCCGTTTCCACTGTTACAATCACTACAAAACCAATACTATTACTTTTGCCACCGTTACCGTTACTTCCATATTACTTTTCTACTAAATACTTTGCTGCAGATATTAAGTCTTTCAGGTGCGGTTGAATTGACAACTCAACTGTTAATACTTGAGAATATTCTTTGGCTCCCCTTGTGTCAGATCAATAAATTTGGGTTGGATACTCTACCCTCGAAAACTGTTGCGATCCCCTATACTTGTGGGTTAGCAAGCGCTACAACGCAGGGTTCGCCATCATCTCCCACCTTCGGCCACCAGATGCCTCCATTGATTTCATCGCCGTGAGGGACTCCCCAGCCTCGCTGTTGCCTCTGACAGCCCCTACGTGAGCTCCTCTGTCTATTCCCCTGCCCCCTCACTCTAGCGTGTCCCCTAGCTAGCGCTGCTGCCACGCTCGAGTGCTCACCGTCGCCACCGCGTAGCCTTCGTCGCTGTAGCCTCCGCCTGACTGAACCACGCACGCAGATGAGCTCCTGGAACTCCGAGGAGTCGACGAGATCCTCAACTAGCTCTGTATAGCAATGCAACCCCGCGCTCGCACTAGCTGAACCACGACCGCCGCTAAAGCTCATCGCCGGTGCCGCTACAGCCCACCTCAGCTCCAGCCACTACCACCATCGTACGCGCCTTGCTGCGGGCGTTCCAACGCACCCGGCCGCGCGACCTATCGTCGTCGGAGTTGGCCAGACGAGCGACCTCGCCGTGCCCTGTTTACGCCGGCGGCTAAACACCGATTAGAGATGAGATGGAGCATTAGGTTAGGTGCTAATCTGTAACACCCCGGATGTAACTTTCCCAATTTGTACTCCAACTCTTGCCATTTCCGGCGTTAAGTTATTTATTTCCTCGGGTTCGGGTCTTTGTCTCCGTGTGTTGTTATCGTTGTCATGCATCTCATATCATGTCATCATGTGCATTGCATTTGCATACGTGTTCATCTCATGCATTTGAGCATTTTCCCCGTTGTCCATTTTGCATTCCGGCGCTTCGTTCTCCTCCGATGGTCATTTCTAGCTTTCTTTCATGTGTGGGGATTAAACATTTCCGGATTGGACCGAGACTTGCCAAGCGGCCTTAGTTTACTACCGGTAGACCGCCTGTCAAGTTTCGTATCATTTGGACTTCGTTTGATACTCCAACGGTTAACCGAGGGACCGAAAAGGCCTCGTGTGTGTTGCAGCCCAACACCCCTCCAATTTGGCCCAAAACCCACCAAAACCCTCTCCATCATCTAGAGCGTTCGATCACGATCGTGTGGCCGAAAACCGCACCTCATTTGGACTCTCCTAGCTCCCTCTATGCCTATATATAGACCCCTTCCCCGAAATCCGGATCTCCCTCTCCGAAACCCTAATTTTCCACCTCGCGCGCCGCCGGACAATGTCCGTCCCGGCCCGGACATAGCCGCCGCCCCAACCGGGAGCTGCCACGTGGCGCCACCCAGACCACATCTCCGCCGGCCCGCCGAGCCCGCATCTGGCCCCCGCGGGCCCATCCGCGCGCGCCGCCCGCCCGGTCGCCCCGCCGCCTTCTCCTTCCTCCCGCGCCGCTCGCCGCCTCCCCGCCGCCACAGCGCCGGCGCGCGCCGCCGCACTCCTTCGGCCGGAGCCGCACCCCGCTGCCGCCATCCTCGTCGATGCCGTCCCGGCCCCGCGCCGGCGAGCCGCCGCCCGGCCGCCGCGTCCGCTCCCCCTCGCCGTCCCCGCCTCCACATCGACCTCCGGCGAGCTCCTCCCCGCCGGTGAACAGTGCCTCGCCGGCCCCGCCTCGATCTACCTGCCTCGGGTCAAAACCCTAGATCTCGGAGGTTGATTTTCCTCTGAGTCCCAAAAATTCTCAGATCCAAGTGCCCCTGTTCATAGCTCCGTAACTTTGCATTCGTAGCTCCAAGTCATGCATACAGCATATCAAAATGTTCATCTCTGAGAGTACATCATTTCATTCCATTGCATCATTTTCATTTGAGCTCATCTTGATGCCCGAAATGCTGTTAGAAGAGGGCTACTTGAGTTAATTGTCAGATCTGCTGCTCCATTTAGCTTTTTGTCATTTTTGCCATGATTAATGTGTGCATGATATGCCCTGATGCTCTACATGTGTTTTGTTAAGGGTTTTGTCATCTTTCCAGAGGTGCAACCCATGTATTTTTGTGATGTGTGTGGTGACTAGCACAAGCTTGCAAAGTGGTGCACTTGTTAATTCTGTTTTCAGGAACTTAGCATTTCCACCAAGTCCTTGAGCTGTTTATCTCATGATGCCATATGTTCATGTTGTTTCCTAGTGATCCGTACCTCTTTTGAGGATGATCAATAAGAATGTTTTGTTAATATTGTAGTGCTCTATCCATCCATGTCTTTGTTTGCAATTATGGAGCATCCTAGCTTGAGTCAATCGAGCTCTACTTTTGCTACTTTGTGAATCTGGGCAGATTGTCAACTTGTTTGCAATTTTGCCGATGATGTTGTAGTTGATCCGTGCATGCTATGCCATTGTTCTTGCCATGTACAGCTTGAATTTTGTGCCTTCTTGATGGGTGTATGCTTAGTTTGCCATGACTTGCACCGTAGTGAGTGCATCAAGCTCATAAACATGCCTACTTGAGTTATGTTTCAGCATGTGCCAGTTTTCACTAAGTCTGAAAACTGATTATGTTTTTGCCATGTTCACATGCTTGCAATTGTGTTTTCTAATCCCTTTTGGCTCAAGGTCACTAAGGGACTTTTGTTAATCTCGTTGAGTACCTCGATGCCATGCTTTACTTTGCCATGTTCAGATCCTGTAGGATGTAGTTTTGCTGCTCCGAAGAGTGCTACCTGATCTGAAATTCTAGACAAGTGTTAATTTCACTAAGTCTGAGATCTGTTTGCCATATGCATTTTTGCCATGCTTGTTTGAACCTGTTAGTGGATGAATTGGCCGTATCTCAGTGCTAGACTTTTGTTAAGAATCTTGAATGCATCTCTTCCATGTATTTTGTTGTCATGTTTGGGTGTTGTAGCATGTTCATCTCATTGCATTTAGATGGCTACTTGTTGTAAATCGCAGACCGGTGTCATTTTTGGATCGCTTGCCATTTCCAAACCGTAACTCCGATTCCAGTGTTCTTTATATCGTTTTCAAGCGATTTCATCTCATCTTTCCAGTGGCACACTTGGATTTCCATGTTGAGTCCAGGTTCATGCATTCCCTGTCATATCTTGCATTTTGCATCCCGCATCGCATCCCGCATAGCATATCATCATTGCATCATATTGTTTGATCCTTGCACGTGGTTGATTGTATCCTTGTTGCTTGTTTGTCTTGTTTGGGTAGAGACGGGAGACGATCTCGCTAACGAGGAGCCCGTAGGGTTTGCTTTCGAGGATCCAGTCAACTCTGATAACTGTGCAGGCAAGATGATCATACCCTCGAAATCACTACTATCTTTGCTATGCTAGTTTGCTCGCTCTTTTGCTATGCCAATGATACGATGCCTACCACTTGCTTTGAAGCCTCCCAAATTGCCATGTCAAACCTCTAACCCATCATGTCCTAGCAAACCATTGATTGTCTATGATACCGCTTTGCTCAGCCCCTCTTATAGCGTTGCTAGTTGCAGGTGAAGATTGGAGGCGTTCCTTGTTGGAACATTTATTTACTTGTTGGGATATCATTATATTGCCATGTTATCTTAATGCATCTATATACTTGGTAAAGGGTGGAAGGCTCGGCCTCTCGCCTAGTGTTTTGTTCCACTCTTGCCGCCCTAGTTTCCGTCATATCGGTGTTATGTTCCCGGATTTTGCGTTCCTTACGCGGTTGGGTTATAATGGGAACCCCTTGATAGTTCGCCTTGATTAAAGCTTTTCCAGCAATGCCCAACCTTGGTTTTACCATTTGCCACCTAGCCTTTTCTTTCCCTTGGGTTCTGCAGACTCAAGGGTCATCATTATTTTAACCCCCCCCCCCCCCGGGCCAGTGCTCCTCTGAGTGTTGGTCCAAACTGTCAGCCGCCGGTGGCTACCAGGGGCAACTCTGGGCTGGCCTACCAGAAGTTTAGGCAATCTGAGTGTTCCCTGAGAAAGAGATATGTGCAGCTCCTATCGGGATATGTCGGCACATTCGGGCGGTGTTGCTGGACTTGTTTTAACCTGTCGAAGTGTCTTGAATTACCGAGATACCGAGTCTCATCGGAATGTCTTGGGAGGAGGTCTATTTCTTCATTGACCGTGAGAGCTTGTCATGGGCTAAGTTGGGACTCCCCTGCAGGGATTTGAACTTTCGAAAGCCGTGTCCGCGGTTATGGGCAGATGGGAATTTGTTAATGTCCGGTTGTAGATAACTTGAACCTTAACTTAATTAAAATGAATCAACTGAGTGTGTTACCGTGATGGCCTCTTCTTGGCGGAGTCCGGGAAGTGGACACGGTGTTGGAGTAATGTTTGCGCAGGTTGTTCTCTAGTTTCTTGCTCGCGCTTTGCCTCCTCTTCTCGCTCTCTTTTGCGAATAAGTTAGCCACCATATTTTGCTAGTCGCTTGCTGCAGCTCCACATATATTTACCTTGCCTTACCTATAAGCTTAAATAGTCTTGATCGCGAGGGTGCGAGATTGCTGAGTCCCTGTGGCTCACAGATTACTATTATACCAGATGCAGGGCCAGATGATTCCGCTCCAGGAGACGCACTTGAGCTCAAGTGGGAGTTCGACGAAGACTCTCAACGTTACTATGTTTCCTTTCCCGATGATCAGTAGTGGTGCCTAGTTGGGGGTGATCGGGACTGTGTCGCATGTTGGGTTCTCTTTTATTTTGGCGCCGTAGTCGGGCCATGAGTGTTTGGATGATGTAATGTTATTTATGTACTTGATTGACGTGGCGAGTGTAAGCCAACTATGTTATCTCCCCTTTATTATTATATTACATGGGATGTTGTGAAGATTGCCTAATTTGCGACATATGCCTTCAATGCGATTATGCCTCTAAGTCGTGCCTCGACACGCGGGAGATATAGTCGCATCGAGGGTGTTACATAATCACCCAGTTAATCAACCCCATGTCGATGACATGTGGGACCCCCACTGTTAGTGACACAATTAAAGTTATATAACCCATGTTAACCCCCTGAGTGAATGACAGGTAGAGCCCACCAGTCTGATTTGACTTTGGTCAATGTTGACGTCACCGTGACTTAGTGCTGACGCAGTAAAGGTTTTCTGGAAGTTTAAATAAATCAAAAATGATTTATGGATTTCAGAAATTAACCTAAACTTCAAAAATTCATAGAAATTAAATCGTAACTCCAAATGAAATAATGTATATATGAAAAATTATCAGAAAAACATGAAGAATCTATTTATAGAACTTTCATGCATGTTAAAACAATTTAACCTCACTGAATAGGATAAATCATGATTAGGCAAATTTATGAACTAGCATTTGGAGTTGGAGTTTAACCTTATTTGAATTCCACCTCAATTAACTTGGCTTACTACTACATTAGATCAATTCAGTTCCTTAACATGACATGTCATTCATTTGATTGTGCATTGTAGTGAATGTTGTTCCTTTTTGTGTTGTCGGTGGTTGTTCCCCCTTGGTAGACGTATGTTCCGATGATGAGATCGTTGACACTGATGAAGACACAATACTATCTTCAGAAGTGCTAGGCAATCAAACCCCCATTGAACATTACGATACAATCCCAATCTCTTGCTCTTGCTCTCTTTTACTGCATTAGGACAACAACATTTCAACTGTTACATGCTGCGTTAGCTGAACCCCTTTCCTCTGCATGACCTGTCTTTGCCACAGCAAATAGTTGAAACCCACTAGCATCAGTAGGAGTTGTTTGAGCCATGATGTGCCTACTCATTAATGCTTGCTTGTTATGCCTGCTATTGCTTAGAGTTCTGTTAGGTCTGATTCATCAGGGATGAATTGGAATGTGGTGAACATGTCCTACTATTGAGAGCTAAGTGTGTGAACACGATTTGGTAAAGGTAGTGATGAGAGGCGATGTAGGAGTACATGGTGGGTTGTCTCATTGTAAGCGTCCTCAGGAACTGACTTCTGTGTGTATGATCCAAGACAGTTACTACCACACATTGGGTTCCAGTAACTCGACCCCTCTCGGCTTATTAATCGCCTCAATCTCTGTCCAGGAGTTGCAACTAGTTTCTGGTGTTTGTAGGTAGTGCTAGTAGTCCACCAAGTGGCATCTGGTACAGGTGGGCTTTCGACAGACTAGGTGCAGTGGCACGGTGTACCAAGTGTCACCCGGATGGTGGGCTTGGGAACCCTGCTCACATCGTTTGCGGCTGTGATGGAAACCTCGGTCGGACTCCCTTGCGGATGGAACCCGAATAGGCGATAAACCTGGACTAGATTCTTGCGTGGTTAGTCCGGTCGTGGCCAACACCCTCGCCAGGCTTCCGCTTGAAGGTTGCCGAGATACATGATGTGTACATGGCGGTAAGTGGCGAGAGCGTGTGTGAAGAAGTACGCCCCTGCAGGGTTATAAATGATCTATTCGAATAGCCGTGTCCGTGGTAAAGGACTACTGGGTTGCTTATGCAGTTCATAGACAAGTGAAAGTGGATACTCTAAAATGTGCAAGATTTGCGTGAGTGCTATGGATGGCCTTCTCGTAGGGAGACGGGAGCGGATCCATAGTGGTGTATTGATATGCTGAATATGTGGACTCGTGTGCGCCACCTGAAAAGAGTTACCAGCAGTCGCAGTACAGGATAGCCACTGAGTCAAAGCTGGCTTGCTGCAGTCAAAATCCACCACCCCTTTGTTGATACTGATGCATATGTAGCTAGTTCTGATGTAAGTCTTGCTGGGTACATTTGTACTCATGTTTGCTTAATTTATGTTTTTGTAGAGAGACTTCAGTCTCACTACTAGTTCCGCGTGGACATCGACGTTTAGCTTGTTACCTCAGCTACGATCTTGTACCCTTGGGAGGGTCTTGTAGATAGTCAGGCTTCGGAACCTTTTTCATTTGTACTGTACTCAGACATGTTATGCTTCCATTGCTTGTATGCTCTGTATGTTGGGTCATGTGACCCATGATTGTAATTCTTACTATGTATGACTCTTCGGAGCCTTCTGAATAAATACTTTGAGTCGTAGAGTTTTGTTGTGATGCCATGTTGTATTTGCATATATCGAGCATATTGTGTGCATGATTTTGAAATGCTTGGTATGTGTGGGATCCGACAATCTAGTTGTTTATTCATGGTAGCCTCTCTTATGGGGAAATGTCTCCTAGTACTTCCGCTGAGCCATGGTAGCTTGCTACTGCTCCAGAACACTTAGGCTGGCCGGCATGTGTACTTGTAGAGAGACTTCAGTCTCACTACTAGTTCCGCGTGGACATCGACGTTTAGCTTGTTACCTCAGCTACGATCTTGTACCCTTGGGAGGGTCTTGTAGATAGTCAGGCTTCGGAACCTTTTTCATTTGTACTGTACTCAGACATGTTATGCTTCCATTGCTTGTATGCTCTGTATGTTGGGTCATGTGACCCATGATTGTAATTCTTACTATGTATGACTCTTCGGAGCCTTCTGAATAAATACTTTGAGTCGTAGAGTTTTGTTGTGATGCCATGTTGCATTTGCATATATCGAGCATATTGTGTGCATGATTTTGAAATGCTTGGTATGTGTGGGATCCGACAATCTAGTTGTTTATTCATGGTAGCCTCTCTTATGGGGAAATGTCTCCTAGTACTTCCGCTGAGCCATGGTAGCTTGCTACTGCTCCAGAACACTTAGGCTGGCCGGCATGTGTCCTTCTTCGTTCCTGTGTCTGTCCCTTCGGGGAAATGTCACGCGTTGTTCCTTTAAGTCCTTGTAGCTTGCTACGACTTGGGTTCATACATTGATGACCGACACGTTCGTTGCTGGGTCATGTATGCCTGTCCCTGTAAGTTAGTGCCACTTTGGATTCAGGACTAGTCATGTCGGCCGGGGTTCTCTGTCATATGGATGCTAGAGACACTAGCATATACGTGAGCCAAAAGGCGCAAATGGTCCCGGGCTAGGTAAGGGGGCACCCGTGGGAATACCGTGCGTGAGGCCGCAAAGTGATATGATGTGTTACATGCTAGGTCAGTGTGAATTACGATTAGGGTCCTGATAGCTTCGCTGCTTCATCCCGTCGACGTTCATCGCCGCCGACCATCTTCAACTCCACCACCGGACAAGCCACTATCCGCTGCATCCTCTAGACACCTCCGCCGCCACCCACGACCGCCGGAGCAGCCGCCCCACCGAACCAAAGCCGCCCCAACACCTCGTTCTTCTATGTAAGTACGAGCGATCTGTTCGTTCAGTTAAAAAAATGTTTTTGACTTTTTTATTTATTTACATCGGTTAGATCAGTTTTTCTTCGGTTTCATTCGAACCGTACGCTCAGTTTTTTTAATAAGACGTTGCCACTGAAACGTTTAGTTAGCAAACGTCCACCCTGAAACCCGCAGCAAACACCCATGGAGCCAATCAGAGAGCGCCACTTGTATCTGACCAAATTCCGTCCCCCCAGGAATTTCCAAATTTAGATTCTATACCAATTCTTGTTTCTGGTATATCTTTTAATCTATATATCCGATTCAGTTATTCTTTTTTCCTATGGTTTTATAAAAATCGCCACTATCCAGAGAACCAAACGGAAAATATATTTGGAAGTTTTAAAATTCGAATTCGAACAGATCTGAATCCAAACTTCGTTTGGCTATAACTTGAGTTTCGTAACTCCGTTTTGAGTGATTATTTTTGCACATCGAAGCACATGATGTATAATTTTTGTTAAAACCAAAACGCAATTTTTATAATGTTAAAATTTCATGCTGTACAGAAGTTTTATTTGGTTGTTTTTGGAGTTTTCCGAAGTCTTCTCTTCGTTTTCTTTTTGATTCTTTGCTTCTGTGCTTATGTATGTTATTGCTCGCTTATGATAGATGGTCCGGAGTGCGATGCTTGCTACTACAAATCCCTAGAGTTTAATGAACGTCGGCAAGGCAAGTTCACACTTTGATCAAACTTTTCTATACCCAGTTTTTACTATGCATTAGTTTCACCCTTACAAATTTGCATGAGTAGGATTGGGAATTGTGGGATTGCTATGTAGTTCATGAGGTAGGAACCTATGACTTTGATCACCCTGGGAATATTCGTTATGCTTTTGTACTGCTTAGTCATGCATGTAGACGGGGATTGGTATGTGTGATTCATGGAAGATGAGAAAGATATAAATAATTTTGGGTTAACTTAAGGTGGCAACATTAACACACATCTGGGTGGAATGGTCAGGGCACCTGGAGAATATAGTGCTTGCCCTAGGGTTTCTGGAGGACCCGTGTGATCACCCTACGGAAATTCCATGTAGGCTCAAAGGGGTCATACGATATTTCATTCCTAGAAACTTCCATGTGCAGCCACAAGTTATTATGGGCTCTGGCATAGTTGAGTAAGTCTGTGTGATCCTTTCCGGGTAGGCTAGCAAATGTAGGGAAAAGTAGGTCTACCGGCCTATCCAGTTTTAAGGGGAACACATTTAGAAATACTTTGTCTTGATCTTTCGATCATGGAGGTGGTCGAGTATTATGGGGAAAAGTGCGCAAACTTTTGCAGAGTGTATAAACTAATCATGATTAGCCGTGTCTCCGGTTATGGACAAATTTGAGTATGTAGGAGTGAATCATTGGTTGATCTCATCACTTTATTTAATTAATGAATTGGGTTATTAACAACTTGGGAATTTTGGGATGGAGTTGGAGGAACCTTCTCAATAAGGGCATAAACTTGGTAGTAAAATAAAATTTTATTCCTTTGTTGTACGGAAAAAATAGCTTTATGCAAAACTAAACCTAGAGCCTCCACCAGCCAAATTTTCATGTAGAGATTCTTTTTCATTATTATTCTATAGTGTGAATTTGCTAGAATATTCCATGTGCTGACCTACACAGTTGCAACGTCTCATGTTGCAGGGTTTTCTAATAAAGATTAAGGTGCGGTAGGTCGTTGTTCTGCACTTAGTTTTGCCGTGGAGTTGGATGGACTCATTCACCTTAGAAGCTTCCGCAGTTATTATTTTAGATGGCCTTCAGCCATATTTATGTAATAAATACTCTTTTGAGGACCTTGATGTAATAAAGTGTGTGATTGAACTCTGTTATAATTCCTCAAGTACTATGTGTGTCAGCATACCGATCCAGGATGGACACTTAAGCATAGAGACTTTGATCCATTGGGATCGGGTTGCTACAAGATGGTATCATAGCACACACTAACTGTAGGACGCGACCACTTAGAATGGAAAATCCATATGATGGAAAAATCTTATTTTACAATTTCCATATATATCCGTTGGTCTTATGCTCTTCTCTATTCATTCTAATCCTTCTCTATTTCAACAATATAGATGTCGACCCCCAGGGCCAAGCTTGCTCAGCCCGATGAGACCATGCCCTTCGGACGACACCTAAAGAAAGTCATGAAGTATGTGAACATCGCCCTGCCCACTTTCACCGAAACCTTAACCGTGACCTTGCCGGAGGAGAAATGCTGGAGGATCGAAGTTTGTATCCCTAGGAGGACCTTTGTACCGACTACCGAGCTTATTGAGTTTACCTTGGATGTGCCAACTTGGAGCTTAGGAAGGAGTATGGCCACACACATCACCTTTGGACACATTTGTGAGGAGTACAACAAGGATCTTGAAGACACCGTCTACAGGATATGCGGAGGCCAGGATCACTAATGGGAAATGGTCCGCACTAGGAAAGATGAGTGAATCACGTCATACATACATGATGTGGACCAGCACATCCACTGATTGGAGAACCATATGTGTGATAGCATGAAGGAAACCAAGAATCTGATCATCCGAAATATCGAGCTAGAGGATGAACTCAAGGCAACCCGTGATGGAATCAGCTTACTACTGGAGAAGTACGAAGACCTGAAAAGGAAGCTAGAAGCAGCTGAGGAGAAGCTGGACAATGAAGACGATGATAATGATGACATGATGGAGTCTTCTACTGATCAGAACTTCTAGCCGGCCACCATATTAGATATTAGAATTTCGATTTATTTTTCAATTAGAGTTTCTAAGTAGTTCGATGCCGTTCGTGAGATTTTGTAATAGTTAGAGTAGACCAGATTGTGTGAGCCTTGATTGAAATTGAATGGTGTGATTTGGAATTTATTTGCCTCACTTGCATATGGGTAGTGTAATTTCTCATTGGCCCTTATTCTATTTTAATTTCTCACCCACTCTAAACCATAAGATGCCTCTGAGACGTAACCCCGGATCCAACTTTCCGCCGGAACTTACCCAGTTGATCGAAACCCAGAATACCCTCATGCAGATGCTCATCCAGTACCAGAACCAGAACCAGAACAACAACAACCCACCGCCACCACCCCCGGTTGACAACCTTACCCGTTTTCTAAGGTTGAACCCACCAGTATTCTCTAGCAGCACTGAGCCGATTATCGCAGATGACTGGCTCTGTAAAATCGGAAGGGAACTGACCACTGCAGGATGCGCTAATGATGAGAAGGTGCCCTTTGCCCCACATCAACTGGATGGACCAATAGCTTCGTGGTGGGAGAACTACACCACCACCTTCCTCGTGGCTAATGTGACATGGGATCAATTCTAGGAGGCTTTCCGCACCGCACATGTTTCAGCTGGAGCCATAAGTCTGAAGAAGAGGGAATTCTGCAACCTACACCAAGGAAGCCGTACAATGGCGCAGTATGTGGATGAGTTCAGCCAGTTAGCCCGATATGCCCCAGTATATGTGGCCACAAATGCCGCTAAACAGGAGAAATTTTTGGAGGGACTGAATGTTGATCGGGGACTTCAGTTGACTATGGCTACCTTCAATAACTTTCAAGAGTTGGTTGACAAGGCTCTCATTCTGGAAGGCAAGTAGCAGCAGATAGAGAACCGCAAGAGGAAGTACAAACATGGAAAGTATAACTCTGGAGCTCAGTAGAAGCCCTGCTATACCCCGTAATCAGGAAATAATGGACCAGGATCTAGCAAGTATGGACACAATCACCATAACCATGGAGGTCATTCTCACATGGAGGAAATGGACATAACCATAATGGCCATAGGAATGGCAATGGAGGAAATAACAATTAGAATCATTCCAACCCCGCAACACTAGCAAAGAAAAATCTAAGTCACATTACCTGCTTCAAGTGTAGGAAAACCAGACAGTACGCCACCGAATGTCCTGAGGCAAAGAATGGGAATGGCAATGGAAGCACTGGGAAGAAGCCCAACCCTTTCACCAGTGGTCGGGTGAATCATGTCAATGTGGACGAAATTGACGAGTAGCCTGATGCAGTTTTTGATTCATGCATTTACATCCCTTTTTCTTTTTGACACTGGTGCATCACATTCATTCATATCAAGGAGATTTGTGGACAAGTTTAAGTTGCCGACCATAGCCCTTAAGTCACCTATGTTAGTAAGTTCCCCAGGACCAGAGATTATGGCTAGTCGGGGATGTTTACATTTGCCATTGATCGTAGGTAGACAAGTTTTTCCCAGATACCTCATTATCCTAGAATCATAAGGATTGGAAGTGATCCTAGGTATTGATTGGCTATCCAAGTACAAGGGAAACATCAATTGTGCTAGTAAGTCGATTCTGCTCACCACCCCAGAGGGAAAACGGATCAAGTATGTGTCGAGGCATGCGCCAAGGAGGACTCAAGTGAATTCTCATTTGGGAGTTGTTCAGGAGGAAGTACCAGTTGTGAAGGATTACCCCGATTTGTTTTCGAAGGAATTACCAGGCATGCCACCAGACTGAGACATAGCGTTTTTAATCGAGTTATTGCCAGGCACCGGACCAATATCCAAGAGACCGTATCGGATGCCCGCAAATGATATGGAGGAAATTAAGAAGCACAATAAGGAATTATCGAAGAAAGGTTATATTCGACCGAGTTCATCACCTTGGGGAGCCCTAGTGCTTCTAGTTGAGAAGAAGGATGGATCTTTGAGAATGGTTGTAGATTATCGTGTGTTGAATGAGGTGACATGAAGAAAAAATATCCTCTGCCGATGATCAATGATTTGTTTGACCAGATGCAGGGAGCCGGAGTTTTATCCAAGATTAATCTTCGACCAGGATACCACCAGATGAAGATTCGAGAGCA
The DNA here is from genome assembly GCF_003073215.2 of Triticum urartu. Taxonomy (NCBI): domain Eukaryota; kingdom Viridiplantae; phylum Streptophyta; class Magnoliopsida; order Poales; family Poaceae; genus Triticum; species Triticum urartu. The sequence goes on along the minus strand of NC_053027.1, from coordinate 229,323,922 downwards.
GGACATACCTAAGACAACTTTTACCACATGGTATGGGCTTTATGATTATACGGTCATGTCTTTCGGGTTGACTAATGCCCCTGCCTATTTTATGAGTATGATGAATAAGATATTCTTGGAGTTCTTGGATAAGTTCGTCATTGTGTTCATTGATGATATATTGGTTTAGTCGAAGAATGAAGAACACAAGGAACATTTGTGCTTGGTTCTCGAGAAGCTCAGGGAACATCAGCTATACGCCAAGTTTAGCAGATGCGAGTTTTGGTTGAAGGAAGTCGGATTTCTCGGACATGTTCTATCAGGAGAAGGTATAGCAGTAGACCCTTCCAAGGCTAAATCCATCACGAAATGGAAGGCATCCACCTTAGTCGGAGAGATACACAGTTTCCTTGGACTCGCATGATATTATCGGAGGTTTGTCGAGAATTTCTCCAAGATCCAAAGCCTATGATGGAGTTATTGAAGAAAGACACCATTTTTAATTGGACCGAGGATTGTGAGGCCAGTTTTCAGGAGTTGAAGAAACGTTTGGTTACAACCCCGGTTCTAATTCTTCCGAATATATGCAAGGATTTCCAAGTATATTGCGATGCTTCTTGTCAGGGACTTGGAGGCGTTCTTATGCAAGAAGGAGAAGTTGTTTCGTATACCTCACATCAGCTTCGACCTCATGAATTGAATTATGCCACACATGATTTGCAGTTAGCATCCGTAGTGCCTGCGCTCAAGACCTGGAGGCATTTTCTTATTGGAAATCATTGTGATTTTTACACGGATCACAAGAGTTTGAAGTACATCTTCAGGGAGAAGGAGTTCAACCTCAGGCAGAGGAGATGGTTGGAGCTCATAAAGGATTATGACATGAGACTGCATTACCACCCAAGAAATACCAATGTCATGGCAGATGCTTTGAGCCACACGAGTCATGTTAATACTCTCACCATCAGAGGATTACCCTAGGAATTAGCCGATGATCTCAGAGATCTTTGATTGGAGATAGTTCCGAGAGGTTTTATTGCAGCACTGAAAATTCAGTTCACTTTGTTGGGAAAGATCCGAGAAGCCCAGAAGTCGGACAAAGGCATTGCACAGATAAAGCAAAAATGAACCAAGGAAAGGCAGCAGGATTTCACGAGGATGAACATGGAAGCTTATGATTTGAGCAGCGTGTTTATGTGCCAAATGACCCAAAGATCAGGAAGTGAATTCTTCAAGAGGCTCATGATTTGCCTTACTCGATACTCCCAGGCAACACCAAGATGTATTTGGACTTGAAGAAAATTTTCTGGTGGACAGGTATGAAGAAGGATATTGCCGAGTATGTAGAAGTATGTGATGTTTGTCAGAGAGTTAAAGCAGAGCATCAGAAACCAGTAGGACTACTTCAGCCTTTGCCGATACCCCATTAGAAATGGGATAAGCATGACATGCACTTTATCACTGGATTGCCCATGACTCGTTTAGGTTATGATTCCATCTGGGTTGTAGTTGATTGCTTGACAAAGGTAGCTCACTTCATCCCCATGAACACCACATATACGAGTGCTAAGTTGGCCAAGATATACATGAACATGATTTTATGTATGCATGGAGTTCCAAGGACCATCGTATCAGATAGAGGAACACAATTTACTTCAAAGTTTTGAAATCAATTACACAAAAGTTTGGGTACCAGGCTAGAGTTCAGTACAAGCTTTCATCCGTAGACAGATGGGCAGACTGAGAGAGTCAATCAGATTCTGGTGGACATGTTGAGAGCTTGTGCGCTAGATTATGGATCAGTTGGGATGATAATTTACCTTACGCAGAGTTCTCATATAACAACAACTATCAAGCTAGTTTGAAGATGGCCCCTTTCGAAGCTTTGTATGGAAGGAGGTGCAGGACACCATTGATGTGGGAAGAAGTTGGAGACTATAAATTGTTCGGACCAGACTTAATCAGAGATTTAGAGGAGAAGGTCAAGTTGATCCGTGACAGACTCAAGATAGACCAGTCCAAGCAGAAGAGTTAGTCTGATACTAAACGCAAGGAGGTAACCTATGAAGTCGGAGACAAATCATATCTTCGTTTGTCTCAACTTCGAGGAGTTAAACGATTTGGAGTCAAAGGAAAGTCAGCACCACAGTTTGTGGGGCCATACAGAGTCTTGGAATGCATGGGTGATGTTGCCTACAAATTGGAATTACCTGAAGGTTTGTCAGGAGTTCATGATGTGTTTCACATTTCCCAGTTAAATAAGTGCCATGCGGAAATGGCCAATATTCCTCTGATAGATACTGTGCCTCTAGAAGCAATTTAGTTGGAGAGTGACCTAACTTATGAGGAGAAACCCGTCAAGATTCTCAAGTATGCCAACCGAGTTACCCGCAGCAAGGTCAGCAAGTTCTGCAAGGTTCAGTGGAGTCACCATACTGAGGAGGAAGCCACCTAAGAACGAGAACAAGACCTCCGACAGGACCACCCACAGCTTTTTGCTAGCCAACCCGAATCTCTAGGGCAAGATTCATCTTAAGGGGGGTTTGTAACATCCCAATTTTCAATTTGGATGTTTATAAATAGATCATTCATATGCATCCATGATTTATGCATTTTTCCTCCATTTGTTTTATTTGAATTTTGATCCAAGGAACTTTGAGAAACTCAAGGACCAAAAGAGGGAGTTGGAAGTTTCCCTAAAACCATTTTTGAAATTTCAAAATTTGGAATTTGGACATATCTAGTTTCACTAAAAATTCACTTCCATTATTTCAAAAGAAAATAAAGAGAGAAGATAAAAGGACTTCTTCAAAAACAGAGGGTAAATATTGGAAGTTGAATTTGAAATCAAAATATATTTATTGGGTTTTATTTGCAAATAATTTTGATGCAAATTTTATTAGCATAGCAAAAAGTTTAATTTTTCAAATTTGCATTCTAGGCCGGACAAAAGTTCACAAGGTCCTATATAAGAATATATAACTATGTGAATTTTCTGGGAATTTTTAGAATTTTTATTTTCATTTTTGGGTGTTTTACTGTTCTAAAAAAACAATTTAAAAAAAACGCCCACACCCAGCCAGGCCTACCGGCCCCTCCTGCAACGGCCAGCCATAGGCCAGCGAGGCCATGGCCCAGCCGCAGCGCCAGGGCAGCCAGCGTCCAGCGCAGGTAGCAACGAGGCAGCGCCCCACGTGCATTAAAAGAGGCCGATCCCCACGCCCGACTCCCCTCCTTCGCTCTCTCTCCCTTACGGAACCCTCTTCCCCTCGTTGACTTCCCACTTCCCACTTGGCACATGGACCCCACCTCTCCTTTCTTCTTCTCCACAGATGCCGCTCCACGTCCGATTTCTTTGGAAACCCAATGCGTTCACGCTACAGATGCCGCTCCACGTCCGATTTCTTTGGAAAGCCTATTCCGAGTCGACCCCATCCCCAAGAATCATGTCCTATAAATAACCATGACCTTTCTCTCCTGGTTCCCCTCAAAAACCCCTCTCCAAGTCCACCTCTATAGCACATACTCGTCGTTCCAATCTGATGGCAGAAGCTGTCGTTCATCGCCGGATTCCGACGCCGGTGAGCCATCCCGAGCCTTCTCCTTTTGTATGTTGACTTCCCTCAATCCCTACAACCGTTTTGACAAGGTCTTGCTTTCCCTCTCCATCTATGGAAGCTGTACCAACCTTGTTGTCTTCGCTGGAGCACCGAGCTTCGCCGCTTCGTTCCATCGCCATTCTCCGCTGCATCCTCTAGACACCTCCGTCGCCGCGCACGACCGGACGAGCCACTCTCCGCTGCATCCTCTAGACACCTTCGCTGCCGCCCACGACCACCAGAGCCGCCGCCCCACCGGACCAGAGCCACCCCCAATAGCTTGTGCTTCTATGTAAGTACGAGTGATATGTTCATTTCGTTAAAAAATGTTTTGACTTTTTTATTTATCTAGATCAGTTAGATCAGTTTTTCTTCGGTACGGTTTGAACCGGACGCTCAGTTTTTTTAATAAGTTGTTGCCACTGAAGCCTTTAGTTAGCAAACATCCGCCCTGAAACCTGCAGCAAACACCCGTGGAGCCAATCAGAGAGCGCCACTTGTATCGGGCCAAAATCTGTAGTTTTTTCAGGAATATCCAAATTCAGATTCTATACCAATTCTGTTTCAAGTATATTTTTTAATTCTATAGTTCTGATTTAGTTGATTCTTTTTCCTATGGTTTCATAAGAATCCCCTCTATCCAGAGAACCAAACAAAATATTTTTTGAGAGTTTTAAAATTCGAATACAAACAGATCTAAATTCAAACTTCGTTCGGCTATAACTTGAGTTTCGTAACTCCATTTTGAGTGATTCTTTTTGCAAATCGAAGCACATGATGTCTACTTTCTGCTAATACCAAAACCCGATATTTTGTATACTGTTAAAATTTAGTGCTGTACAAAATCTTTATTTGGTTGTTTTTGGAGTTTCCGTAGTCTTTTCTTCGGTTTATTTTTGATTGTTTGCTTGTGTGTTTATGTATGTTATTGCTTGCTTACGCTGGATTGTCCGGAGTGCAAAGCTTTCTACTATGAATCCCTACTGTTTAACGAACATCAGCGAGGCAATTTCACACATTGATGATACTTTTCTATACCTAGTTTTTACTATGCATTAGTTTCACCCTTACAAATTTGCATGAGTAGGATTGGGAATTATGGGATTGCTATGTAGTTCACGGGGTAACAACCTATGCCTTTTTTCACCCCGGGAATATTCGTTATGCTTATGTACTTCTTAGGCATGCTTGTAGTCGGGAATTGATATGTGTGATTCATGAACGATGAGAGAGGTATAAATAATTGTGGGTCAACTTAAGGTGGCAACATTAACCCACATCTCGGTGGAATGGTTGGGACACCTAGAGAGCGCTTGCCCTAGGGTATCCCGGAGGACCCGAGTGATTGCTACCTCTTGAGCACTGCGTTGGATTTCCCCGAAGAGGAGAGGATGATGCAGCAAAGTAGCGTAAGTATTTCCCTCAGTTTTTGAGAACCAAGGTATCAATCCAGTAGGAGGCAACGCGCGAGTCCCTCGTACCTACACAAAAACAATAGCTCAACACAACCAACGCGCTTAGGGTTGTCAATCCCTTCACGGTCACTTACGAAAGTGAGATCTGATAGAGATGATAAATAATATTTTTGGTATAGACATGCAAAGTAAAAAGTAAAAGCAAAGTAAAAGCAAACCAATAATAAAGTGATGGAGATTGATATGATGAGAAAGAGACCCGGGGGGCATAGGTTACACTAGTGGCTTCTCTCAAGAGCATAAGTATTCTACGGTGGGTGAACAAATTACTGTTGAGCAATTGACAGAATTGAGCATAGTTATGAGAATATCTAGGTATGATCATGTATATAGGCATCATGTCCGAGAC
>NC_053027.1:228966475-229017520 GCF_003073215.2 Triticum urartu | reverse complement strand
GTCGATATAACGCACTTTCACACGGCCCAAGGAGGCGTACACGAGCTACGACATGTACAGGCGGATCGTTGACATGAGGAAGTCCCTCCTTCCCCAAAACGGCCAGGGTTCCAGCAGGAAGCAGAGCAATGGCAAGCGTCGTCACAACAATAAGTAGATGATTAGATCCTCATTTCTCCTACCTTAGTATGCATGTAATTGCTTTCTTTGGTGTCTGGAAATGTTATGTGTGTAGTCACGTGTGTAATTGTATGCTTAATTTGGTTATGCAATGCTGTCCTTTTAAGTATATATGTTGATGCTCTGTAGACAGAGCGTAGATGTTGTGCGGACAAAGAAAATCACATCGCACATGGACTAAACAATGGAACCCGTCGGTGATGTTTTCAAGAATCACTCACAATTGTATACCAGCAATCGTTTGCTCACAACACACATAGCTTGTTAGCAGGAATCGTCTGTGTTGTTATCGGTCTTCGCACATGTTTCCGATTACAAACCTGTTTGCCTCGTATCACACACATCTTGTTCATTTGAACCGTTTCTATTCTCATGTCTCAACGCAAACAGCTAATCTGAGTGAACCACATGCCATATATCGCACACACCTTTGATCTGGCTGACCGTTTCTTTGTTGTTGCCTAATCACAAATAGTTCGTCCGAGTGAACTGTATGATGTACATCGCACAGTCCTTCATCTGGTTGCCCATTTCTTTTCTTCCTCCTCATCGCAAACGGTTAATTGAGCTGAACCATAAGCCCTACATCGCACACGTAACTAAAATCTGAACTGTGTTTGATGCATCGTCCATCACAATTTTTTTGCACCTTTTTGACGGTTATTTTACACCGCAGTTTGTGATTATGGCATCGCACACAGTTTCGTTTAAGGGTCTCTGATCATAGTGTGGCGTTAGCAGCATCTTGCAGTAGTGAACGATCTCAAGGCCTAGCTCGCCGAACCCAAGGAATAAGAGACACGAGAATTTACACTAGTTTGAGCCACCGTTGTGGTGTAATACCCTACTCCAGTGTGGTGTGGTGGATTGCCTCATGGGCTGAGGATGAACTAGTACAATGGATGAACAGCCTCCTGAGGAGAGTTGTTCTTGACCTCGTTGAGCTGGTGAGATGGCCTTGGTGGAGTGGATCTGATCCAAGATGAGCCGATCCTTGACTACGGTAGTGGCTAGCCCTACTTATAGAGGCCCTGGCACTCTCCCCAAATGTCAGGCAGGAAGGGATCCCACAATGGCCAGTTTTGAAGGGAGACAACTAGTACAAGTTATCCTAACAAAAGGTGGTCTTCTCCTACCAAAGGCTCTGGTGGTGATGCCGTCGTGGGCTCCGCGGTGACCTCCGTCCTGCCATCCTGCTGGTCTTGGTCTTATTGCACCGATATGGAAACCTTTGCCTGCGCCTGCTTCCTTAGCACAAAAGAGGAAAATGGCACTCTGTGCTCGCTGGCGCCCGCCTGGCTTCGGTTTTCATGGCTCATGTCACGTGGACCTCTGATGTCTACTACACAACCTTCTTCTTGTAGACGTTGTTGGGCCTCCAAGTGTAGAGGTTTGTAGGACAATAGCAAATTTCCCTCAAGTGGATGACCTAAGGTTTATTAATCCGTGGGAGGCGTAGGATGAAGATGGTCTCTCTCAAACAACCCTGCAACCAAATAAAAAAGAGTCTCTTGTGTCCCCAACACACCCAATACAATGGTAAATTGTATAGGTGCACTAGTTCGGCGAAGAGATGGTGATACAAGTGCAACATGGATGATAGATATAGGTTTTTGTAATCTAAAAATATAAAAACAGCAAGGTAGCAAGTGGTAAAAGTGAGCGTAAACGGTATTGCAATGCTAGGAAACAAGGCCAAGGGTTCATACTTTCACTAGTGCAAGTTCTCTCAACAATAATAACTTAGTTGGATCATATAACTATCCCTCAACATGCAACAAAGAGTCACTCCAAAGTCACTAATAGCGGAGAGCAAACGAAGAGATTATGGTAGGGTACGAAACCACCTCAAAGGTATTGATAACCCACAAGTATAGGGGATCGCAACAGTTTTCGAGGGTAGAGTATTCAACCCAAATTTATTGATTCGACACAAGGGGAGCCAAAGAATATTCTCAAGTATTAGCAGCTGAGTTGTCAATTCAACCACATCTGGAAACTTAATATCTGCAGCAAAGTATTTAGTAGCAAAGTAATATGATAGTAGTGGAAATGGTAGGAAAAGGTAATGATAACAAAAGTAATGTTTTTGGTATTTTGTAGTTATTGTAACAATAGCAACGGAAAAGTAAATAAGAGAAGAACAATATATGGAAAGCTCATAGGCAATGGATCAGTGATAGAGAATTGTGCCGGATGTGGTTCATCATGTAACAGTCATAACATAGGGTGAGACAGAACTAGCTCCAATTCATCAATGTAATGTAGGCATGTATTCCGAATATAGTCATACGTGCTTATGGAAAAGAACTTGCATGACATCTTTTGTCCAACCCTCCCGTGGCGGCGGGGGCCTAGCGGAAACTAAGGGATATTAAGGCCTCCTTTTAATAGAGTACCGGACCAAATCATTAACACATAGTGAATACATGAACTCCTCAAACTACGGTCATCACCGGGAGTGGTCCCGATTATTGTCACTTCGGGGTTTCCGGATCATAACACATAGTAATAGGTTCAGATCTGAAATCATGGCCCTCGGGCCCTAGTGACAAGCATTAAGCATAGCAATGTCATAGCAACATCAATCTTAGAACATAGTGGATACTAGGGATCAAACCATAACAAAACTAACTCGGTTACATGATAAATCTCATCCAACCCATCACCGTCGACCAAGCCTATGATGGAATTACTCACGCACGGCGGTGAGCATCATGAAATTCGTGATGGAGGATGGTCGATGATGATGACGGCGACGGATTCCCCTCTCCAGACCCCTCAACGGACTCCAGATCAGCCCTCCCGAGAGGTTTTAGGGCTTGGCGGCGGCTCCGTATCATAAAATGCGATGAATCCTTCTCCTTGATTTTTTTCTCCTCGAAAGTGAATATATAGAGTTGGAGTTGCAGTGGTAGAATCCTCTAAGTCCATCGTATAAGATTTTTCATAAAGATCAAATAGGACAGTTGGAGAATTGCATGAACATGAAAATTCAAACCTCCTCACAAAGTAACTAGTGAGATAGTGGTACTGGCGGCACTTTTCCTCCTCGAAGCTCGCAAGATCAACATTACGCAAATATGCGTTAAATTTCTCCTTGATTCCCGCTCGTCCATGAAGTCCTCTAAAGGCCATTCACAGGGCCGAACTGGAGTGTTCCATGGTGGCTCATCGTCAGCATCACGCATTGCAAGCCTGGGTCCTTGCTTCCTTGAAGAACCACCTTGGTACATTTTCCTAAGCATATTTCTCCCTCCGAAAAATTTCTGAAATTTTTAGTAACTTCAAATAAAAGTGAGCCAAGCTCAACAAAATTGATAGCAACTACTCCTACAAGTGCCTAGAGCCTATATCATGCATCAAAACTATTTGGAACCACATAAATTTGACATGCAAGCTCAAGAACATGGTCACCTAGGCAACACAAATTTGCAATGAATAAAGCACTAGAACAAAAACTAATTGGACCAATGGAGGAGTCACATACCAAGGAAAAATCCCCCAAAGCAGTTTTGTGAGAGGTGCTTTGAGTAAGGAGATAAAAAATCGCAGCAAAATGAGCTAGACTTGTGCTTGAGCTGGATAATGGTGTTTGTGGAAGGAAGGAGTGTGTGGGTGCAGGAATAAGTGGAGGAGGGCCACCGTGGGCCCATGAGGTAGGGGGCGCGCCCAGGGGGTAGGGCACGCCCTCCACTCTCGTGGCCAGGTGGATGCCCCCTGCTGTGTTCTCAGTGCCAAATATTATCAAATATTCCATAAAAAATAATATTTAAATTTCAGGGCATTTGGAGAACTTTTATTTTCGGGGTATTTTTATATTGCATGGATAATCAGAAAACAGACATAAATTACTATTTTTGCTTTATTTAATATAAATAACAGAAAGTAAAAAGAGGGTACATGGAGTTATGTTTTCTAAATTCATCCATCTCATGATCATCAAAAGGAATCCATTAACAAGGTTGATCAAGTCTTGTTAACAAACTCATTCCGAATAACACGAAGCCACCTCAAAGTTATCCTTTCTGACCGATCTATTCAAGAGTCTCAAGTAAAATAACACGAAGCTATTCTTTCCGTTCAATCTATCATAGAGTTTGTACTAGAATAACACCTTAAGACACAAATCAACCAAAACCCTAATGTGACAAAGATACTCCAATGTCACCTCCAGTATCCGTGGGTATGATTAAACGATATGCATCACACAATCTCAGGTTAATCTATTCAACCAACACAAAGAACTTCAAAGAGTGCCCCAAAGTTTCTACTGGAGAGTCAAGACGAAAACGTGTGCCAACCCCTATGCATAAGTTCACATGGTCACATAACTCGCAAGTTGATCACCAAAACATACATCAAGTGGATCAGATGATATCCCATTGTCACCACAGATAAGCACGTGCAAGACATACATCAAGTGTTCTCAAATCCTTAGAGACTCAATCCGATAAGAAAACTTCAAAGGGAAAACTCAATTCATCACAAGAGCGTAGAGGGGGAGAAGCATCATAACATCCAACTATAATAGCAAAGCTCGCGATACATCAAGATCGTATCACATCAATAACACGAGAGAGAGAGAGAGAGATCAAACACATAGGTACTGGTACATACCCTCGGCCTCGAGGGAGAACTACTCCCTCCTCGTCATGGAGAGCACCGGGATGATGAAGATGGCCACCGGAGAGGTATTCCCCCCTCCGGCAGGGAGCCGGAACGGGTCTAGATTGGTTTTCGATGGCTACAGAGGCTTCTGGCGGCGGAACTCCCGATCTATTGTGTTCCCCGATGTTTGTAGGGTATATGGACATATTTAGGCGAAAGAAGTCAGTCAGGGGAGCCACAAGGGGCCCACGAGGGTGGGGGCGCGCCCAGCGGGGTAGGGCGCCCCTCCCTTCCTCGTGCCTCCCTCGAAGCTTCCCTGACGTCTACTCCAAGTCTCCTGGATTGCTTTCGTTCCAAAAATAAGTTCCATGAAATTTCAGGTCAATTGAGCTCCGTCTGATTTTCCTTTCTGTGATACTCTGAAACAAGGAAGAAACAGAAACTAGCACGGGGCTCTAGGGTAATAGATTAGTCCTAAACATAATATAGAAGTGTTTAATAAAGCCCATAAACATCCAAAACAGATAATATAATAGCATGGAACAATCAAAAATTATAGATGCGTTGCAGACGTATCAACCTTGCGAGGTTCCCATTGCATAGATATCTCCGCTCCTCGGGAGCCAGCCTAGCGGGACCGCCCCAGAGGAGGTCTTGGCATCGTGAGGGTGTTGAGTGGTTGCCGATGAAGACGGGCCATACCAGGCCGTTGGTGGAACCACGCCCTGGGCCACAGGAAGGCAAGTCTGGGTACCCCCGTTCCTAGGACGCTGACAGTATCAATCAGATTGTGGATTCCACCTCCGGGTGTGATTTGCTCACCTTCCTGGACGCATACTACGGATATCACCAGATCTTCATGTCCAAAGAAGATGAAGAGAAGACACCATTCATCACCCCATGTGGTACGTACTGCTTTGTCCGCATTCCGTTTGGACTAAAGTGCCGGGTCCACTTTTGCATGGGCACTTCAGATTGGTTTTGAGCCACAGTTACATAGAAACATAGAAGCTTATATGGATGATATCATGGTCAATACCAAGGATAAGACCACTCGTATCCAGGATTTGGAGGAGATGTTTGCTAATCTGCGCAAGATCAACTTGACGCTTAATCCAGAGAAGTGTGTGTTTGGAGTCCCCTCCGGCAAGCTACTTGGTTTCTTCGTGTCCCATCGGGGGATCGAAGCTAACCCCGATAAGATCAACACCATCGAGCAAATCCAAGCACCAAGGACAGTTAAGGATGTGAGACGCTTGATGGGATGCGTTGCCGCGCTGAGTAGATTCATTTGCATGTCTGCCGAGCATGCCCTGCCGTTCTTCAAAATTTTGAAGAAGGTTGGGCCTATGAAGTGGACCCTAGAAGCAGATGCAGCTCTGCAGGAGTTGAAGGCCTACCTGTCGTCTGCGCCTACCTTGGTTGCACCCAAACCCCAAGAGCCATTGTTGCTGTACTTGGCAGCAAGCAACCAAGTGGTCAGTGCGGCCTTGGTAGCACAGCGAGAAGTGGATGAGGCAGAAAGTGGACAGATAACGGCAGTGTCAGAAAAGGATCAGAGCAGTAGTGAGCACGGCAACGAGAACAACCCCAGGGACGCAGCAAGGAAGAAGGTGGTGCAGCGCCCAGTGTACTTCATCAGCTCCTTGTTGCAGGGGACTAGATCGAGGTACTCTGGCGTGCAAAAGTTGATTTTTGGCTGCATCATGGCCTCAAGGAAACTGCGCCACTACTTCCAAGCCCATGAGATCACGGTTGTTACTCGTTTTCTGTGGCAAAGGATACTTTGAAACCCTGAGGCTACCGGAAGAATAGTGGAGTGGGCTTTGGAGTTGTCCAGCTTTGGTCTGAAGTTTGAGAGCACATCAACCATTCAGAGCAGGGCGCTGACAGAGTTTATTGCAGAATGGACGCCAACCCCTGATAAGGAAGTGACAAAGACAGCTATCCCCGGCAAGGAATCACACCAAGAATGGATTATGTATTTTGATGGAGCTTTTTCCCTACAAGGTGCAGGGGCTGGCGTGCTTCTTGTTACCCCCTCCGAGGAGCACTTGAAATACGTCATCCAAATGCACTTTGCCCGGGAAGAAGCCACCAACAATACAGCTGAGTATGAAGCGCTCCTTGCCGGGCTTAGGATTGCAGCAGAATTGGGAATCAAGAAGTTGGTCATACGTGGAGATTCGCACCTTGTGATGAGACAAGTCAACAAGGATTATCAAAGCCAATTGATGGAAGCATACATCAAGGAAGTGAGGAGATTGGAGGAGCACTTTAACGGGTTGCAAACAGAGCACGTACCCCGTGCGGAAAACAGCATAGCTGATCACCTATCAAAGTGTGTTGCGCAGAAGCTTCCTGTGGAACCAGAAACTTTTGTTCTTCGTCTCTATCAACCCTCCATATCGCCAACCACAATGGCCCGGAAAGGGAGAAAGTTGGACTGTGGTAAGCCTCTCCCTATCAAGCCGTCCGCTCCCAGCAGAGACCCTGCCGGAAACAACTCGTCACAGCCTGCCGGACCACCCCATCCAACTAGGCCAATGGACCCCGCAAACGAGGTTGGTGCTCCTGCAGCCGAGGAGGTGCCGCTAGTCCTCGTTGCCGAGCCCCAGGCTCCAACTTGGGAAAGGCACATCGTCCACTACCTCCAAACCAGAGACATTCCCGACGACCAAGATGAAGCTGACATAGTATCCCAGAGGGCCAGTATGTATCAATTTGTTGATGTCACTCTATACAGAAGGAGGCCCAATGGTGTGAATTGAAGTGTGTCTGCCAGGAAGATAGAAAGGAACTACTGGCTGAGATTCATAGAGGAATGTTCGGGTCACACATTTGATCAAGGACATTAGTTGGGAAAGCATTCTGGCAAAGATTATATTGGCCCACAACCCTCCAAGATTCGTTCGAGCCCGTCATGACATGTGAAGGCCTGCCAGTTCCATTCCAAGAGAACGTACCTGCCTGCCCAAGCCCTTCGGACAATCCCTTTATCATGGCCATTTTCGGTCTAGGGGCTCGATATCCTCGGCGCCTTCTCCCGAGCAATAGGGGGCATTGAATTATTGTTTGTCTCTATCTACAAGTTTACAAAGTGGCCAGAAGTGACTGCCGTGAGAATGGTGACTGCTCAGACAGCTATCAAGTTCTTGAAAGAACTGGTGTGTCATTTTGGAGTTTCGGCAAGGATCATCACCGACAATGGCACCCAATTCACGAGCCACGCCTTCATGCAATATGTTCATACCCTTGGATGCAAGATCTTGTTCGCCTCCGTGGCACACCCCGGAGCAATGGACAAGCTGAAAGGGTGAACACTGAAGTTTTGCTTGGACTTAAGACAAGAACTTTGGATGTGCTGCTGAAGCACGGCAGGCGGTGGATCGAGGAGCTGCCGGTAGTTCTCTGGTCCCTCAGAACGACACCTAATCGAGCTACCAGGCAGACTCCCTTCTCCCTAGTCTACGGGGCAGAAGAAGTTATCCCCACAGAACTCATTTGTGGGTCCCCTCGAGTGCTTGCCTACAATGATGTAGTGCAAGATCAGCACCAGCGTGACGACGCTATGCTACTCGAGGAGAACCGTCTCTGGGCTGCTACGCGTGTTGCACAGCCGCAGGGTTCGTGCCCGGTGTTTTGAGGAAGGTGACCTTGTCCTTAGGCACGTTCAGTCCGCCAAGGGTACAAACAAGTTGCCACCAAAATGGGAAGGCCCTTACTGGGTGGTACGAGTCACCAGACCCGACGCAGTTCATCTGGAGACCGGAGATGGCACTCAGTTGCAAAACTCATGGAATATTCAGCATCTCCGCAAGTACTACCCGTAAGTCGCGAGGATGTCGGGGACTCCCGGCAGCCACCCTTTTCTACAGGCCTTGCCTCAGCTGCATGTAACCCCTAGTACAAAGCCGGGGCGACGACCCAGTGCAAGAGAAAATAAAGGAGCGTTGTAGAGGGGAGGCCCCAACTAAAATTGCATGGATGCATGAGCACACCCAGATCGCTGCATAAGAATCTCATGAGAATTTGCATATGCATATAGATAGGATTGCATCCTTCATTCATTCTCATCTATATGAAGTTTTAGGTTCCTACTGTGCACTTGGTTACCGTGAACTTGGCTTCGACAAAGGGCAAGAAAATTGCACGACACGGTGATCCCCGGCAAGGCCAAACTGATAAGTTTTATCTCTTGTCCATTAGTGTTCTGTAAAGCTATGACTTTGCATGAGAAAAGCTCACCCCTCCTTTGAAACTTAGCTGCTCCCATTCGTGACTCAAACATTGCTTCGGTTAGGATTGTCGCAGTAGCCTCTGGTAAAAAGGGAGTTGGCGGGGGGCTAGCCCCTCTATTTGTTCCCCGGCAGACGTAGCTCTCCGGTAGACAAAGAGGGTGCCGGCAGGATATCATGCCAGGGAAAACTCATTTAGTTACCTTAAAGAGGCATTCCACCTCTTCATGGACATACACATGCACGGGTTCCCGGCAGAGTTTATATTTTTCATTCATATGTTGATACAAGTACAAGCATTACAGAACACAAAAATGGACTCGAGAGATTACATTATTTGAATTAAAATTTGGCGATTGCTAACAAATTTAAGATTGAAAAAAGATAAGTGCTCCGTAAACTCCTCCCCATGTCCCTCTTATCCAAGTTATTGTGGTGGGAAGAGGAAAGGATGGGCGCCGCGCTGGCTCAATGCCACCCTGATCCTTGTCAGGAACTGGCTACCCCAACCTAACAAGATCGGGAGTGGCGAGGTTGTCAAGGAGGAAGAAGTACGGAGCACCACGACGACCCCCTGGTCACCGCCCCAGGACCAAAAGGGGAGCTCCATCATAGGCACTGGCAGAGGAAGGCGATGGAGCCCAGCCAAAAGGCCCCAAAAGGAAGCGGAAGCACCAGGGGGATGAGCTTTTTCCCGGCAGCCAGAAGGAACGGTGATGACAGCGTAGGGAAAAAGGGGGAAGAGCCAGGCAGACGGGCAGCAAGTGACCAGTACAAGATGAACGCGTCGATGCGATCATACTCCTATTGGACAGCCTGCCTCCAGTCTTCTCCTTCCCCCAAGCTTTATCTCCATCCACACCATCCCGGAGGAAAGGTGAGGCTCCAGTCTAGCACTCCCCTCCAGGAGACAGCGAGTAGTCTGGGTGGCCAGAAGGCTCGAGGTACGCCGCGCCCCACCTTGGTGGGCAGGAAGGCGCGCCTCTCGTCAACAACAACCTCGAGACTTCCGGGAAGGGCAATGCTGGGATTGCCAATGATCTCCAGCCTCAGCACCAGGGACCAGGTTGAGTCCTCGAACATCAGCACCAGCATGGGGCAATAATGGCCCCAAGCAGGAGCCTGGGGGCTGGCCCCGGGCTCTTCTCTCCGGCATCACCGGCAGAAGCAGAGAACAAAGGAAGAAGAGGAGGAATGTGAAAGTGGATGACTCCAGCCTCCTCTGCCCTCCCTTTTATAGGTCGGGCGGAAGAGGGCAGCTGCTCCATCAATGGGTGGCCACCATCCTCCTCCACCAATTCAAGGCGGGTGGGCCCTCTCCAAGATGCTCTCCCGCGCCACGCGCCTCCGTTACCTACCCCACCGGATGCATGCAGTATGTGTGGCCAAGGATAAGAGCGCGCAGTGGGAAGAGTAAATTGGCAGTTTCTACCCCGTGTGATAAAGTCGTTCATATGCCATTACTAGAGCAGCCCCAACACTATTAGCTTACGCCCCGTGAGGGGAACCCGGAAGATGGCCCAAAATCAAAGCTAATGAAGCAGCAATGGAAATCTCAAGGGGCCAACCAATTCAGCAACCCTGCATGTGCACTTATTAGGCCCTACCCCGACGACGCTCAGCAGCGTGTTCGAGGCAGGCCCGGGGGCTTCTGTCGGTGCAACAGACCCTAGGTCCATCGCCCAGACTGTGCACAGGCACAAGAACAAAATTGAAGCATCAGCTGGAGTCAGAGCTTGAAGGACCAAGAGATTTGAAGAACCAACATGTAGTTGAGAGGGATCAAGATCAAGCCAGAGGAGCAGAATATCGGCACGAGAAGGGCCTCCCTTGCCAGGCAAGCGAGCCCGGCAAGGGGAAAGGCCACCATCGGAAGCAACCAAGGCACCCTCACAGGGCCTGCTAGGGCTCGCGGAGGCAAAATTACCCCACCAACCACTCAAGCGCGACCCATGTCGTCAATCAGTGCGATGTCAAGCCGCTAGGTGATTAAGTGGCAGCCATTCGCCACATGGCAACCTTTTCCTACAGAAGGAACATACAGATGACACATGTCGTATGACGTGTCAAGAGAACAAGCGTGGAGCTACCAAGATAGCATGGCAAGCCTTGTCGGGCAACCAGTGATGTGACACTAAGCGGTGCATTCAATGCACCCTGTCAGCCCTCAGAGTTAGGTATGATAGAACTATTTGCTATCATATCAGTGGATAATGACCACTTTGCCATTGTGGTGACCCCTTAATCTATAAAAGGAGGCCCAGGCACTTGTAGGAGGGTTGGGGAAAAGTTGAGGAACCCGCACCCCATACGCGCGTAGTCACTGCTGCCATACGGCGACCCCTGCCGGACAAGTGTACTGTGTTGCATTATCCACATTCCACCATCAATCCACCAAAGCAGGAGTAGGGTTTTATGCCTCGATGCGGCCCAAACCTGGGTAAATTGCTTGTGTGCTCTCTATCATGCTGTCGCGCGCTGGTCTGCTCTTGGTGCAACGCGACGTCCCCTTGCCGAACCAGCAAGGGGCCTCCTGGTCCCATAGGTGGCCATGGATATCCCATGACGGAATGGATTCCTATACTCACACAATTTCAAAGGAAAATAAACATTATCATATATTAAATAGAAAAGTTCCTATGATGTGAACCAAATGACATCTCTTTTTTAATCCCTCCTCATAGGAATTGAGATACATGTCATCTCTAGATTCAATAGAAAAGTACCTATGATGTGAACCAAATTTTCCAATCCCTACTCATAGGAATTGAGATACATGTCATCTCTTTCCCTACAACTTCCATGTATACATATTCTATTCATAAATAGGGAGTACAACCCACTAGTAGTTTTTTTCCTGGACATGCAACTATGGTGTAACGCCCTCGATGCCGCTATATCTCCCACGTGTCGAAGCACGACTTAGAGGCATAACCGCATTGAAAGCAAAGTCGCAAGTGAGGTAATCTTCGCAAACAACCCATGTAATACACAAGGGAAAAGATACATAGTTGGCTTACAATCGCCACTTCACACAATTACATGAATAAAGCATTACATCAACCAAATACACTCAAGGTCCGACTACGGAACCAAAATAAAAGAAGACTACCCCAAATGCTACACAGATCCCCGATCGTCCCGAATGGGCTCCACTGCTGATCAACTAGAACGAAACAACATAAAGGACAAGATCTTCCGCGAGCTCCTACTTGAGCTTGGTTGCGTCATCTGCACGGACTCATCGGCACCTGCAAGCTAGTTTTTGGAAGTATCTGTGAGCCACGGGGACTCAGCAATCTCGCACCCTCGCAATCAAGACTATTTAAGCTTATGGGAAAGGTAAAGGTATGAGGTGGAGCTGCAGCAAGCGACTAGCATATATGGTGGCTAACCTATTCGCAAAAGAGAGAGAGAAGACAATGCAAAAGCACGGTCGAACAACTATGATCAAGAAGTAATCCTAGAACAACCTACGTCAAGCATAACTCCAACACCGTGTTCGCTTCCCGGACTCCACCGGAAAGAGACCATCACGGTTACACACGCAGTTGACTCATTTTAATTAAGTTAACGTTCAAGTTATCTACAACCGGACATTAACAAATTCCCATCTGCCCATAACCGCGGGCATGACTTTCGAAAGTTCAAATCCCTGCAGGGGTGTCCCAACTTAGCCCATGACAAGCTCTCACGGTCAACGAAGGAATAGACCTTCTCCCGAGACATTCCGATCAGACTCGGTATCCCGGTTCTACAAGACATTTCGACAGGGTAAAACTAAACCAGCAACACCGCCCGAATGTGCCGACAAATCCCGATAGGAGCTGCACATATCTCGTTCTCAGGGCACACTCAGATGAGCGCTCCATACAACTAAAACCAAACCTCAAGTTTCCCCAAGGGGGCGCTGCACAGGACTCTAGTTTGGACCAACACTCAGAGGGGTTCCCATTATAGCCCAACCGTGTAAGGGACGCAAAATCGGGGAACATAACATCGATATGACGGAAACTAGGGCGGTAAGAGTGGAACAAAACACCAGGCATAAGGCCGAGCCTTCCGCCCTTTACCCAGTATATAGATGCATTAATTAATAAGATATATTGTGATATCCCAACAAGTAAACATGTTCCAACAAGGAACAAACTTCAATCTTCACCTACAACTAACAACGCTATAAGAGGGGCTGAGCAAAACGGTAACATAGCCACACAACGGTTTGCTAGGACAAGGTGGGTTAGAGGCTTGGTTTCAAGAATATGGAAGGCATGATAAGCAAGTGGTAGGCATCGTAGCATAGGCATAGAGAAAGAGCGAGCATCTAGCAAGCAAAGATAGAAGTGATTTCGAGGGTATGATCATCTTGCCTGAAATCCCGCAAGGAAGAAGAACGAGTCCATGAAGAAGACAAACGGACATTGTCGAACGGATCCTCACAAACGCAACGTTATCGGAACCAACCCGAAGAAGCAACACCGGAAAAGAGCAAACAACATAGTAAACAACCACCACATAGACATGGCATGATGCGCAAACAAGTATGATGCATGTTCGATTTAAAGAGGGCATGGCATGGCAAAGTGCAACAACCAAAACTACAAATTAGGTGGAGCTCAATATGCAACGAGTTGCATATTGACGGCGCACCACATCAATTATTTAGTTCGATCTCGTTTATGTACCCAACAATATTAAATGTTGTTAAACATGGCAAGAGGGTGAAGCAAAAGAAAACTACCCATCTAGTCAAGTTTAAATGAAGCCGGAAGCAACGAACAACAAATCCGGAAACTCCTCATATGCATATATTAGGTTTGGTACTGTTCTGCCCTAAACATAATTTTAGAGTTGTTAAGGTTGCAAAGTGATGCCACCATGTTAAACTAGGCAAAATTCTACCCCATTTACATATAAAGATTATTTAATTCGGAGCTACGGTTGAATAGTTATGAATTAAATCATTTTAGCATGGCATAGGAGCAAATTTAATCAAACAACATTTTAGACATTTTAAACATGGATGAAAGTGACATATTATTAAACTAGACAAAATTCTGAGCAAGTTTCATATATAAATCATTTTAATCCGATGCACGAATTGTGAGTTATTATATGCATGAACATGAGGGTCTTTTCTGTAAAACTGCAGTCTCAGGATAAATGGCTAAAACGCAGATCTGAAAAAAAACAGGAACTGGGCCGAATCTGGCCCGAACTAGGCTGCACAGGAGCAAACAGGAGGTGGGCTTCCTCACGTTGGGCTTTAGGGAACCGGCCTTGGCGTCTTGGTGTTGGGCCGGCCTTGGCGCGGGACGGACATGGGCTGGCTGGGTCAACGGGCACCATCGAGCGCCTCCCAGCCCGAAGCGCAGCTATACCCGGCCGCCAGCGACATTGGGCAAGGCGGCGCAAGGCTTGATGTTGGGGAGGAGCAGAGGAGGCCCCAGAGGTGTGGATCTGGACGGGATCCGTCTGTTTCCGGTCGCGGTGGTGAAGATCCGGCGACGGCGAGCTCGGTTCGCGTTCATCCATGGCGGCGGTAGCTCCTGTAAAATGGGAGAGAGGAAGACGTGAGAGGAGGGAGGAGAAGGAGATAGACAGGGAAGTAAGAGCGGGGCGGCGGGGTCCGGCCTGGTACTCGTCGGCAGGAGCAAGTCCGGCAAGGTCCGCGGGGTGACGGGGCAGAGCGGCGGAGGAGCTCGGATCGGGATCCCCCTCTCCCGATCTGCCGCAGGGGTGGCGCGGTGCGGGCCTCAGAGCCCAGATCGGGGCCCGGGCGGGCCTGGAGCGGGCCTGGCGGTGCGGGGCGATAGGAGCGGGGCAGGGAAGCCACGTGGCACGCCCTGGATGGCCAGATGCGGTGGTTGCAGCGGCGCAGGCCAATGGGGGCTCGCCAAGTGGCGTGGGTGAGGTGGCTGGCGCTGGATTTGGAGGGGAAAGGCATCTGGTGGCACGGAATTTGAGGAGGGAGGCGGCAGGGAGGTAGAGGAAGGGCTAGGCTGCCCAAATTTGGAAGGGGGGGGGTTGTCCATATATAGGCAGGGATGGCTAGGGTTAGGGGTTTTCATCCGTTTTCGGACCCTCGGATCACGATCGGACGGCTCCAGGCACGAGGAGGAGTAGTCCGCGCCTAGGTGAGCTGTGTATATGGGCTAGAGAGGAAAGAGAGGGAAAACCCAGCAACAGTTTTCGGAGACCGAAAACGTCCGACGTTAGACCGACTATATTGTCGCTATAGTTTAACGGTTGGGCTATCAAACGAACTCTGAATGCGATGAAACTTGACAGGTGGTCTATCTACACTATAATAAGACTGCACGCCAACTTTCAACCCATTTCGAGAACATTTTTCTGGCCACTTATAAAATGCTATTTCAGACATGCCGCAGGCGCGTGCAAGTGTGTCTGGGCTCAGAACGGAAAACAGAGAGAACGAGGAGGCCGGGATGCATGCAAGTTTTAAAACATGATGATGCAATGCACACGATGACATGATAAGATGCAACACGCAAGCAAATGACATGGCAACGACGGCGAATAACTGGACAACACCTGGCACATCGGTCTCGGGGCGTTACAACACTCCACCACTACGAGAGGATCTTGTCCCGAGATCTAGAATGGCACCGGAGGGAAAAACAGAAGAGAAAGAGAAGAGGTAAAACTAAGTTGCTTCTTTGACAAACGAGTGAAACCAAGGAACCTTGCGAGATTGAACAAATTTGAGAAAGAACACAACGAAGGTGAATAAGGTCGAAAACACTCCTTTAGAAAAGAGAAACAAAGAACATTGCTAAAAACCTTGAGGTTGAAGGGCAAGATAAATATTGAAAGCACTCCTATTAAGAAGTTATGCAAGACTTGATACGATGAAAAGAACTTGAGCAGAGGACACGACACCCCGGTTAAATGGATAGGCATGAAAAAAAACACGATCTTTGAAAAAAGAGATGATTGATTGAAAAGAGCAACAACACAATGCCTCCGGAACGAAAGAATAGAATATAGATAATTGAAATAAAAGAATGGAGAAGAAAATGCCAACTTCTGCCACAAAAGAACTTGAAAAGGTATCCTTAGGAGTAGGGTCAAACAGAGTTGTTGGAAACACAACAACGAAAAGATAAGCTTGATATAGTCTTATGGAATACAGCTCAAAATATGAGGTGACAACCTGCCACTCATGGGAAAAGAATTGGATTCATAAGAACAAGGAGACGAGAAAAATATTTCCACCGGGAGGGTAAAAA
Organism: Triticum urartu; assembly: GCF_003073215.2. NCBI lineage: Eukaryota > Viridiplantae > Streptophyta > Magnoliopsida > Poales > Poaceae > Triticum > Triticum urartu. The sequence goes on along the minus strand of NC_053027.1, from coordinate 229,001,238 downwards.
AGATCTTGGGTCCTTTATAAGCACCATGGATAGCAACAAACCTTAGGGAAGGCTTTAGGTGAAGTATAACCCCAAGATAACTCCAAAGAAGAGATTGATGGATTTAAAATACCTCATCCTTGACCACATGTGAATCATGAGACATGAACTCAAATTATCAAGAATGACATAATACCACCTCGAATGATACGGTTGAAAGAATTGCACTCCAGATTGCAAGATGAAGAATGTTTGAGCTCATTAGAAACGAATCTCGATGAAAAACTTCGAGAAGGAATTAAATCCTTGATGAACCATCATGTAGAACCTCCATGAAGAACTCCGGTACAAAAGGATAGCGAAAAGAAAGAGAAGTTGGAAACACAAGGTGAAACCTTGTAATGATTTAGATGGATCTCCGTGATGATATAATTGAGAGAACTTGGAACTCAGGGAAAGAAAGATGCGCACTGGAAACCAAGAATAAGTATGATGAACCACTCCGAAAAATAGGAATTAATCACTTGGATGGAACAAGAATAAGAATTATGTTATGCGTATCCTTCAACAATTTAATTGCTGCCAAGCAACGGATTTGGCATACTACTTATCCTCGTAAAAAGATTAAGAGAGATAGAGCGCAAACTTGAGAAGGTCTTCAAGGAACCACCGGTAGAATTTGAAAAGCATGAATGCATAGATATGATACATGAAGGGATATGATACACGAAGGAAGAAAACTCTTGAACGAACCACCGTAAGAATTGAAAAAGAACGAATAAAACATAAAGAAACACCGGGAAGAAATATAAAATGAACGAAGATGCTTGAGAGGATTTAGATATATGAGAATGAAGAGATCACGAGCCGATTAAAGATCACTTGAACGAAGCACCGGTAAAATTTGGAGAATGATAGCTGAAAGCTGAGAATGAATATCCCGAAATGATGGACTTCGGAGAATCAAACTCAAAAGACTCCTGAATTACTCCGGATGGATGAAAATCTCACAAACGAAAACAATTATGAGAGGATGGCAGAGAATGGGGCAATATTTAAAAGAAACTCTTCTTCGGTCTCCAACTGCAGAGAATGACGATGAGGAACACCACCATGAATTGTTGAGGCACCCCGAATGAAAATTATAAAGGTTGAACCAATGATGAAATAATTTGACAGATCTTGGAGAAAAACATTTGGATGATGTCAATTCATTCTTACGTCAAACTGTGAAATGAATTTGAGACTAACACCGGGAGAATAAGAAGAGTCAGGTAAGATCCTGGGAAAAGACCTGTGGGTTAGGGCCCACTCAAAAGAAACACCGTTGAACGATTTAAAAGAGAGAATGCACCAGTTGAATTTAAATGGCTTGAATGAGATAACAACCTCGAAAGATCTTGAATGAATGCAGAGTGGAAACACGAATCTTCGAGATATCTTTAGCACTCCGGAACAAATGAATAACGAAAAGTTAATGATTGAGAGGTGCACCGGCAAGAGAAGACATTTGAAATAAGGAAAAGAATATGATCAAACACCAAAAGCTTGATTTGAAAAACACCGGAGATGAAAATAATGAAGAATGACGAACTTGAAGCTCCGTTAGAAACTTCATGAGAATCACCGGATAAGAACATTGAAGGAAAAGAATGGCGAGACTTCACATCAATAAGATCGATACTTGATCAAGAATTCTGAATCCTTCAAGAAACCAAGGGTGGGAGGGTGGGAAAACACCGTTGAGAATGAAACGAACACCGTTGAGAAGAAATGATAATTGATCTTGCTGATGTTGAAATGATCGGATCCACTTGAAGAGAAGCACACCGGTTAAAAAGGATTGACAAAACAATCTTGATGATCAAGAAGGATTGGTATTCATCTCGGAGTACGAGAACACCATTTGGGGAAGGTATGGAATCAACATTTGACATTGAAGCAACTTGAATACCACAACTCAAAACAAAACAAGGATTGGCTTGCGGAATAAGCCAGAACAAACATATAATAGAGATTTCGTCCGAAGTTTTCCTGGTGGGGCCTACACGGGCTCGATCGTACAGCACCATCATGTACAAGGCAGTGCACATGACATACGAAGCGTCCCCGAGTCGGCATAGCCAAGGACTATTTAAGACACAACGAGACCACTGTAAAACCGACCTTGAATAGGCGGACCACTAGACGTCGAACCCCAATTTCAAATCATACATCTGTCGGAAAGATATCCTAAGAGCTACTTGAATTCCCACTTATGAAACTCCTGAAATTTTCCGGTTATGCAATCAGGTGTTGGGGATACAGGGGAAGCATAACATCTCACCCAAATCTAGCAAATCCTACATCCAGCTGTATCCATCCTTCAACACATAACCAAGAAAACTTCGGAAATCGTCTACCTCAACCTTCGAAAAGCATCCGTTATACAAGTTATGGCGATACTCCCGAACTCCCGCCCCAGTACTGGGTGGCGTCGATGTTATCTCACCAACGAACTGCATAAAAGCGATTTTCGATGTCGGCGTACTAAAATCAGGTATTCCAGAACTGCAACGATAAAATTATGACGACAACACCTCAGAGCTCAACTCCCCGGGACACTTCCACAAAACCCCTGACAGGAGGCACCAAGACAATGTTCTCGTCATAAAACCATTGGAACAATTCCAAGATACCCGCATGATCCTAAATTTTTTTTGTGAAATTTGAGAAGAGAAGAGTCAAAACTCTACATCAGGATGCCTTACCAGAGCGATGAGGAGATTGAGAATTAAAAAGAATTCCTAACTCTCCGATATATAATTCCTAAATGACTCAAAACATTTTTCTAGACACAACTCGGCCGCTAAAAACGATCAAGCAATGGGGCTCCTAAGGTCGGGGAAGGCTCTGATACCAACTTGTAACGCCCTCGATGCGTCTATATCTCCCACATGTCGAAGCACGACTTAGAGGCATAACCGCATTGAAAGCAAAGTCGCAAGTGAGGTAATCTTCGCAAACAACCCATGTAATACATAAGGGAAAAGATACATAGTTGGCTTACAATCGCCACTTCACAAAATTACATGAATAAAGCATTACATCAACCAAATACACTCAAGGCCCGACTACGGAACCAAAATAAAAGAAGACTACCCCAAATGCTACACAGATCCCCGATGGTCCCGACTGGGCTCCACTACTGATCAACTAGAACAAAACAACATAAAGGACAAGATCTTCCGCGAGCTCCTCCTTGAGCTTGGTTGCATCATCTGCACGGACTCATCGGCACCTGCAAGCTGGTTTTTGGAAGTATCTATGAGCCACGGGGACTCAGCAATCTCGCACCCTCGCGATCAAGACTATTTAAGCTTATGGGAAAGGTAAAGGTATGAGGTGGAGCTGCAGCAAGCGACTAGCATATATGGTGGCTAACCTATTCGCAAAAGAGAGCGAGAAGAGAATGCAAAAGCATGGTCGAACAACTATGATCAAGAAGTGATCCTAGAACAACCTACGTCAAGCATAACTCCAACACCGTGTTCGCTTCCCGGACTCCACCGGAAAGAGACCATCATGGTTTCACACGCAGTTAAGGTTCAAGTTATCTACAACCGAACATTAACAAATTCCCATCTGCCCATAACCGCGAGCACGGCTTTCGAAAGTTCAAATCCCTGCAGGGGTGTCCCAACTTAGCCCATGACAAGCTCTCACGGTCAACGAAGGAATAGACCTTATCCCGAGACATTCCGATCAGACTCGCTATCCCGGTTCTACAAGACATTTCGAGAGGGTAAAACTAAACCAGCAACACCGCCCGAATGTGCCGACAAATCCCGATAGGAGCTGCACATATCTCATTCTCAGGGCACACTCAGATGAGCGCTCCATACAACTAAAACCAAACCTCAAGTTTCCCCAAGGGGGCGCTGCACAGGACTCTAGTTTGGACCAACACTCAGAGGGGTTCCCATTATAGCCCAACCGCGTAAGGGACGCAAAATCCGGGAACATAACACCGATATGACGGAAACTAGGGCGGCAAGAGTGGAACAAAACACCAGGCATAAGGCCGAGCCTTCCACCCTTTACCCAGTATATAGATGCATTAATTAATAAGATATATTGTGATATCCCAACAAGTAAACATGTTCCAACAAGGAACAAACTTCAATCTTCACCTGCAACTAACAATGCTATAAGAGGGGCTGAGCAAAGCAGTAACATAGCCAAATAACGGTTTGCTAGGACAAGGTGGGTTAGAGGCTTGGTTTCAACAATATGGGAGGCATGATAAGCAAGTGGTAGGCATCGTAGCATAGGCATAGCGAAAGAGCGAGCATCTAGCAAGCAAAGATAGAAGTGATTTCGAGGGTATGATCATCTTGCCTGAAATCCCGCAAGGAAGAAGAACGAGTCCATGAAGAAGACAAACAGACGTTGTCGAACGGATCCTCAGAAACACAACGTTATCGGAACCAACCCGAAGAAGCAACACCGGAAAAGAGCAGACAACATAGTAAACAACCACCACATAGACATGGCATGATGCGCAAACAAGTATGATGCATGTCCGGTTTAAAGAGGGCATGGCATGGCAAAGTGCAACAACCAAAACTACAAATTAAGTGGAGCTCAATATGCAACGAGTTGCATATTGACGGAGCACCACATCAATTATTTAGTTCGATCTCGTTTATGTACGCAACAATATTAAATGTTGTTAAACATGGCAAGAGGGTGAAGCAAAAGAAAACTACCCATCTAGTCAAGTTTAAATGAGGCCGGAAGCAACGAACAACAAATCCGGAAACTCCTCATATGCATATATTAGGTTTGGCACTGTTCTGCCCTAAACATAATTTTAGAGTTGTTAAGCATGCAAAGTGATGCCACCATGTTAAACTAGGAAAAATTCTACCCCATTTACATATAAAGATTATTTAATTCGGAGCTACGGTTGAATAGTTATGAATTAAATCATTTTAGCATGGCATAGGAGCAAATTTAATCAAACAACATTTTAGACATTTTAAACATGGATGAAAGTGACATATTATTAAACTAGACAAAATTCTGAGCAAGTTTCATATATAAATCATTTTAATCCGATGCATGAATTGTGAGTTATTATATGCATGAACATGAGGGTCTTTTCTGTAAAACTGCAGTCTCAGGATAAATGGCTAAAACGCAGATCTGAAAAAAAACAGGAACTGGGCCGAATCTGGCCCAAACTAGGCTGCACAGGAGCAAACAGGAGGTGGGCTTCCTCACGTTGGGCTTTAGGGAACCGGCCTTGGCGTCTTGGTGTTGGGCCGGCCTGGGCGCTGGACAGACGTGGGCCGGCTGGGTCAACGGGCACCATCGAGTGCCTCCTAGCCCGAAGCTAGGGACGAGGCGCAGCTATACCCGGCCGCCGGTGACACTGGGCAAGGCAGCGCAAGGCTTGACGTCGGGGAGGAGCAGAGGAGGCCCCAAAGGTGCGGATCCAGACGGGATCCATCCGTTTCCGGTCGCGGTGGTGAAGATCCGGCGACGGCGAGCTCGGCTCACGTTCATCCACGGCGGCGGTGGCTCCTGTAGAACGGGAGAGAGGGAGATGTGAGAGGAGGGAGGAGAAGGAGATAGATAGGGAAGTAAGAGCGGGGCGGCGGGGTCCGGCCTGGTACTCGTCGGCAGGAGCAAGTCCGGCAAGGTCCGTGGGGTGACGGGGCAGAGCAGCGGAGGAGCTCGGATCGGGATCCCCCTCTCCCGATCTGGAGCTCGGGGAGCAGGGGCGGCGTGGTACGGGCCTCAGAGCCCATATCGGGGCCCGGGCGGGCCTGGAGCAGGCCTGGCGGCGCGGGGCAATAGGAGCGGGGCAGGGAGGCCACGTGGCACGCCCTGGATGGCCAGATGCGGTGGTTGCAGCGGCGCGGGCCAATGGGGGCTCGCCAAGTGGCGCGGGTGAGGTGGCTGGCGCCGGATTTGGAGGGGAAAGGCGGCTGGTGGCACGGAATTTGAGGGGGGAGGCGGCAGGGAGGTAGGGGAAGGGCTAGGCTGCCCAAATTTGGAAGGGGGGTTGTCCATATATAGGCAGGGATGGCTAGGGTTAGGGGTTTTCATCCGTTTTCGGACCCTCGAATCACGATCGGACGGCTCCAGGCACGAGGAGGAGGAGTCTGGGCCTAGGTGGGTTGTGTAGATGGGCTAGAGAGGAAAGAGAGGGAAAACCCGGCAACAGTTTTCGGAGACCGAAAACGTCCGACGTTAGACCGACTATATTGTCGCTATAGTTTAACGGTTGGGCTATCAAACGAACTCTGAATGCGATGAAACTTGACAGGCGGTCTATCTACACTATAATAAGACCGCACGCCAACTTTCAACCCATTCCGAGAACATTTTTCCGGCCACTTATAAAATGCTATTTCGGACATGCCGCGGGCGCGTGCAAGTGTGTCTGGGCTCAGAACGGACAACGGAGAGAACGAGGAGGCCGGGACGCATGCAAGTTTTAAAACATGATGATGCAATGCACATGATGACATGATAAGATGCAACACGCAAGCAAATGACATGGCAACGACGGCGAATAACTGGACGACACCTGGCACATCGGTCTCGGGGCGTTACATATGGCACAAGAACACGTCATGCATGCAAGTCATAAATCACATTGTTTTTGTACTCTATGCATGCAAGCACCACATAATCAATTTGTGCATGTTACTCATAAGTTATTTCTTGCATTAGCTTTTGTATTGACAATGTATGTGTTGGTCATGTGCACACATATGTAGTTCACATTGACATTTTTGTTAGAAATGTCACTCTTTCAACTGCAATTCATTTTTTTCTCTTCGTACTCCCTCTATCTAGGTGTGTAAGTCATCTTCCGAAAACCAAATAATCCAAAAACACTTAGGCATGGTACATTAACTCCCTCCTCGTTTCTTGTTTCGTGACATATCAACCAATAAGAGATGTGGGTTGTGCATGCTTTCAATGGCTTGAGACTTTCAAACATGACATGCAGTGGTTAATTCATTGTATGCAATGCTATTAACTAGCAAAAAACCTAAGATGACTTATACACCTAGACAGAGGGAATATTACATTTTGATTTTAAGCATACATTCACTTCCCATTAGTTATGGATGTTTTTGGAGGAACTTTTATGCATTATTTTTAGTAGAAAATTTCACGCGGCCGCGGGTATATCAAAATGCAAAGCCCATGCATCATTGCCTTTCAGTCGAACCTATGTCCACAATTTTTTGTGCGTGTATCTCCACTGGTCCCCGAACCCAAAATGCTGCCTTGTTCCCTAAAACCAAGCGAACCACACATATTAAGGTGTTGACTCGAACTCAATCCCTCTCACGTTTACTACCTCGTGGTCCCACACATCGTAGTACTCCTATAAACCCTAACGCCGCATGCATCATCAGTTTTCTTCAAGAGCACGAGGGAGAAGCGGATTTGTAGTGGAGGTTCTTTCAAAAACAGGATTTGTAGTGGAGGCTCCTACCCTAGGGTGCCCTAGGTAGGTGCCGCAGACATCATTGGTTTTCTCTTTTCTTTATGCTCTTTGCGCCCTAGAGTGAAATGATGGTTGCTTCGTCCGTCCAGCTTGATGCGGGAAAGGTGGAGCTTTGTGATTTGATCCCTCATCGCTCATTTACTACTACTGCGGCACTACGACCGGGGTGCCTCCAAGTCCAACCGCTGCTCCGAACTATAATTTGGTGCATCGCACATGGAACAAGACGGTGGATGAGCCAAAATGACAGGAGCAGCCTACCACTTGGTTTTGCTCCTTGGTGAATCCCGACTATATTGATCTAAAAAGATACTGCTCCCCCCGTCTTGATTTATAGGGTGTGCACGTAGTTCTAGGTCATACATTTGACTAACTAAATATGTGTTACTATGTCACAAAAAGTATCATTGGATTCTTAAGTGGATGTAGTTTCTAAACATATACAACCAGTTAAATTCTCAACCTAGAACGGCATGCATGCCCTGTAAACCCATACTGAGGAAGTAGTAAAAATGAGGTGATTTTACCAAGAGGTGGGCGGGGGAACATGGCATGTCATGTGGTTCCCCTGTGTCATGATGTACCAAGGCGATGCACATCCCTGTTGAGGCAAAACAATGTCAGAAGCAATACGTGGTTTTCTTGAAGGAAATAATGGCTAAGAGGATTCATCGAAGTGTGAAATAATGGTTACTCCATCCATCTGGGAAGGTGCGGCATTGTGATTTGACGTCTCATTGCTCGTTACTACTACTGGGGCACTACGACTGGGGTGCGTCCCCTTGCTGTTCTGCACTCTCATTTGGTGCATGACACATCGACCCGGTTGCTATATGTCCCACATGTCGTTGAGAGGAAGTACATAATTCATGAAAGCGAGCGTCGACAGAGAAGTACAAGACACCGGTTGGTTTTTGCTGCTTTGCATTATCCATCGATACAAATCCGAACTAAAAAAGGCGAGGGTGGGACTTTTCCCGCGTGAAAGGTAGGGGAGTTTGGCATAGTCTGTTCAAGGCAACGAGGCAGGAAGGGAAACAAGCAATTAAAGGTTGAGCGACTTAGTTTTGGGGAAATCTGTTTTTATGGAGGTAGTACTACTTACTACTCCCTCCTTTCTGGTTTATAGGGCTCATCTAAAAAATTTGTTTTTCCATTTTAAGTCTCAATTCTACTAGTTGTACCATCATATGTTTGAATTTCGAGGTGCATTAAATCACCCGATGCAAGTAGTATCAAGAGAAAACCCGCCAATGCATGCAGAAGTTCATGGAAATTTAGTGGTCATGCATGCATTCGTTGTAATTAATGCATTGTTAAACATAACTTCTTGAGAAAAACGAGCGTACTAATTACTTGTGCAAACTACGAAATTAATTCCACCACTCACCATCTACCTTGGTTGGAGAGATTTTGAAATTGAGCCATAGACCGGAAAGGAGGGAGTAGTAACATAGCCTAGGGTAGCTTGTTGCACCACGGACTCCAATTAAATTGCTGTAGTACTAGTCCTATGTACCACCGTACTACTCCTACTACTAAAAGACATATTTCAAACATTATGATAATCTCTCTAACCAAGGTAGGGACGAGGATTAAACGGAGGGAGTAGTAAAATTTTCTCCTCATCCTGCGAGCCACCGCGCATGTGGGCGAGGGAGCGGGCGTAGGCATAGTAAGCAAGCTTCTCCTCGTCCTGGGACTCTGGGAACCACCGCGCCCATGGGCGGGAGAGACGGCATACTAAGCAAGCTTATCCTTGTTCTGTGAGTTGATGGGACACATCAAAAGTAATACGTAGAGAGCATCTCGAGTGTATAGAGCCTTGCCTCTAAGGTAGGCCCCACATGGTTTGCCTCTTATCATATGAAAAAACTGAGCATGTGAGATGGTGAACGGAGGGAGTACGATACCATTAGCACTACGGTTCTTTTGGAAGGGTCGTAGTAGTCCCTCCCATTTACATGTTCACATTCAAGCTTCAATAAAAATGTTGCATGCAAGGATTAAGAGAAACCTCGGCAATCCTTGTACTCCCTCAATCCATATAAATCCTGAAAGTAGTAAACACTCACTATCTAGTAGTACTAGCAGTACTCTACACTACTACTACTATGAGGCCATCCAACTATGTCCCGGGCTCCCGGCAGAAGACCATGGACGGCAGCGACGACACCCGTGCTCCCCGCCATGCCGGCGTGGAGCAGCTCGCCGCTCCTCGTCGAGCTAGCCTGGAGCGACGATTTGCTGAACTGCGCGCCTTCTTGGGGCAGCAACTGGTTCCGTCAGGTCAGGGGAGGGAGGTGGATCAGCGAGCTGCATAGCTTGAATCCAGCGGGCTCGGTGGGCCACCCAGCCGGCTTGGATGTCGGATAACTACTCTTCGTAAGCCATTATAAGAGTGGACAAAATGGTGAAGGAGGAGATCGGGGAGCGGCGGAGGTGTGCGATCCTTGGCCGGCGTCTGGCCTCTTTTAAATAGGAGATTAAATAGACGAGAGACGGGAGGAGCTCGATTGGCGTTGTGTTTAATGTCGGCCCGGTCATGAACGGACGTGTGTCCAGAGTGGTTTTCTAGGCTTCCACACGGGTTTGATGGAGGCGTTTGAATGCGGCACGGAGGCATGTTTCAGCTGGGCGTGCAGCGAGCGGCACCCTCGACTCTGACGTACGACACCGCGCCGTTCTTCCCCTAGTATGTGGGCTCTTTGAGTACCTGGCCTGCATGTCAGTGACCCAACACAGGCAACGCACGGTAGAGGAGCTTTTGGTGGGACAGGGCGGTCAGAAGCGGGCATTTCATAAATCGATGAATGTACATTGAGTGTGACATCATCTATTTCACGTAGATAAGCCTAATATATAATGTAAGAGAATTTTAAAATTTTCATATATACGTTGATAGCCCGTTAGATACGTTGTGATGCATAAAGACTATTGCAAACATCAATGTTCTGCTTCTCATGGATAAGATTGATTAATACCCATAACAATCCATGTCCTTAACAAAGGGTGCATACCCGTATAGGTTGAGCGTGTGTATTGCATCGTGCGCTGCATGCATGGAGGCGTGCGAGTGTTGCGTGCGTGCATGTGTACGTTTGAGTGTTGCATGCATGTGTGCGTGCGTGTGTTCGTGAGTGCATGTGTACGTGTCAGTGTTGCACGCTTGCATGCGTGCATGTGTTCGTGAGTGCATGTGTACGTGTTAGTGTTGCACGCCTGCATGCATGTGTGTGTTCGTACGAGTGTTGCGTGCGTGTATGTGTACGTGTTGGGTGAGGCTACACGTCAGTCGACTGACTTTTTCATCTCTGGTCAGTCAATTTTCCAGCCGTTGTATACGAAATCAAGGGCCTGTAGTTCATCTTCAACCTGCCACCCCCCTGAGCTGCCAGCCACCACCGCCGAACCGCCGACCCCCACCGCCCGCGGCCGGCGGCGCTCCCGCGCCGCCCCGCCGCCCGCTCCAAAACCACTCCCACCGACGGTCCACCACCACCCCGGTCATCCCTCTAGCCCCCCCACGCACCGAGATTTTTCTCCAGTGATCCCCACGCAACGCCCAATCCACCGCCCCCCCCGCCACCGCTGGTGACTGCCAACCAGAGGTCTCACGACTTTCGAATCCCCATCGACCACTAATGTATTACCATTTCTGTCTCCCATATAAGCACTGACGGGTGGGCCCTATGGTAATGTGCGCTGCTGAATGTGGACCATTTGAATGGTCAATTGATCGTCTCATCAATAAATTACGGAGTTGTATGGTGAGCAACTAACCGTATGATCACCATAAAATGTATTTTATTAACACAGTACAGACTCAAACTACCATTTCTTTCTTTCATATACGCGCTAATAGGTGGGCCCCACGGTTACGCCCGCCGATGGCAACACTAGTTGCGCCACACGGAACGTTTGACTAGTCAACTGATCGTGTCATCAACAAAATACAGAGTTGTACAGGTGAGCTACTAACCGTATAATCACGACATGTATTTTTTTAACATGGTACAGATGCAAGCGCTCATATATACGCGCAAACACTCACCGCTATAAGTGCACACACGTAGACCCTACACCTATGAGCACCTTCGAGAGAGTGAGCCAGCATATGATCTTGAGATTTTACGAAGTCACCATAGGTGCCTCGTAGTCGAGGGAAACGTCTCCTCCCACTGAACGCACATCACAGAAAAATACTGAAATTAATCTAGGATAAATGCGAGCACCAGAACTTTAACCCTAGTGGTCTCGGGAAACCACTATCCTCGTAACCATCCAACCACAGGTTGGTTAGCACCATAAAATGTATGTGGTGACTGTGATGAGCTTATTTTGAAGTCTAGTGACCATATCATGCTTTCTCTTCAAATAAAATGACCGTAAGTGTCGTCAACAAAATGCGGAGCACACATCAAATACAATGTCCGCCAGTGTCATCAACAAAATACAGAGATGTATCATGAGCTAGATATTGTATGATCACCACGAGAATGTATATGGTGACCGTAATCAACATATTATGAAGTCCAGTGACAGTATAGTGCTTTTGCTTGAAATACAGTGACCTTCATGCGTGAATGTGTCCGGGGCATGCATACTTTTAGAGGGTCGAGAGATAGTTTGTGTGCGTACACGAAAGTGGTGTAGAAAGAGGGGGTGTCCAGTGGAGACAAGGAGAGATATGCCCTTCGTTTCTCTTTCCCATTACTAATATTTTAGGAGAAATACAAACATTCACAATGCAGAATAAATATTTTTGGATGCACCAAGCAATTAACTTTCATGTATAACATTGTACTATTGTATATGCTTATTTCTTAGTGGCCGATTGCGTGTGTGGTTGGTGGGCACATCATTTCTAGTTTTGGTGGGTCAACGTGAGGACTCATGGGTCGGTTCCATCCTGTGCCACATAGATTGGACCGAGACGCATTATACGAAGACCCATGTGGAGGACTCGACGCACAAGACAAAGCTACCAGAGTCATGGAGGACTCTATCCCCACTGATGATAAGCCGACTATATATGATTTGTAACCCTAGGCCCCGAGTATGTTATAAAAGCATGGGGGCTAGTTCCTCAGTAGTATACTGACACGCACAATGCCTGGTATTCACGTCTACTTTGTACACACCCCTATCACAAATTTACAGTACCAGGAGTAGGCTTTTTCGTCAACTGCAAGGGCCCGGACTTGGGTAAAACTTTTCCTTGTATTACCATCCAGCATAACAGTCAGGGATATCCTACTGAATGATCTGATGGAATCATATCCGCCAACTACTAAGGAGAGGTGTGTCTGTGGGGGGGTGTGTGCAAGAGAGGCCTAAAGATAATGTGCGTCCGGGAGACACGTAGGCACATATATGTGTGTATAGAGGGCTAGTAGAGACCGTGTGTGTATATATGCATGTGAGAGAAATAGTGTTTTCCATGTGATATTAGTGAAAAGAGTGGTACATATTAGTCACAAAGAGAGAGGGAGATATATATAGAGTGTGTGCGTGAGACACCCCGACACCCCGGGAGACATTGTGAGCATGTGTGAGTGTGAAATGCCGATGTATATAAAGTGTGTTCACTTATGCGTTAGATAGAGAGATATATATAGCGCGTGTGAGAACGGGCCGAGGCATAGTGCATCTACGTGTAAAGGCGGTTCGATGCATTAAATTAAAATATAAATGGCATTATTATTTTGGATGAGATCATGAATTTTGCAATTTGCGTATGAACGAAAATCGGTCTATCAGACACCCATAGTATATTGAATTCTAGCATGTGCATGTGTTTATTTCATATTATCGATCCATAGAGTGAGAGAGGTTTGAAATACACATAATGCATTGCATTTGCAATTCATATATAAACATTAATTAGTGCACTCCATGTTGTTAGTGTGAAGCACTTCATACATTTGTCACTTACATGGCTACGGAATAGAATAAATGTTGAATTCAACATAAAGGGGGTTTCGAAGATTCGAATTCATAGGAAATGCATTCATCTATTTGAATCCGAATGGGGGCATCAATATTTGTTGTGCGTTTGAACATGCTATATATTCGTATGCATGTCTAACTATTTTTTTGCAACCAAGGAGATTGAACATGCGTTTGAACATGCTATATATTCATCTAAATGGGGGCATCAATTTATCAAGGAGATTGAACATGCTATATATTGTTTGCAACCAAGGAGATTGAACATGCGTTTGAACATGCTATATATTCATCTAAATGGGGGCATCAATTTTTGCAACCAAGGAGATTGAACATGCCTTTGAACATGCTATATATTCATCTAAATGGGGGCATCAATATTTGTTGTGCGTTTGTACATGCTATATATTCGTACGCATGTCAAACTATTTTTTGCAACCAAGGAGATTATATCTGGAACCATGCATGAACTGAGGTAAGCTGCATATTTCTTAATATATACTTGTGTACAATGTATATTCAAATGTAGCCCCTCCATTCCAAAATAATCGTAATTTTAGGATTTTCAAGAGTCAAGATTTGTGAAGTTTGAAAAATCCAGAAAGTTCAAATCAAGAGAACCGAAAACGTTAATGCTTCTGCTCCCAAGTATTGAATGAAACGCCAAATAAGCCTCTGGTCACCCAAAACCACGCGAGACTAATGTTTGGTAGTAGGAAATTACTGTCCTGACTCTGGCCCGTGTAGCCTATCAGCCCGATGTCCAAAGGTCTAAACCGGGGTAGTTTTGTAACTTCACCAAGACGCCAGTCTCAACCGCCTCCTAGAAGCATTCATATGCCGTGAGCACCTAAACACCCATGCGCTCGGCCGAAATCTATCCCACCAACCATTTGGGACACCTGAGATTATTGTCCTACCCCCAACCCACAATATGTCCGAATTTTAGATGGGGGCAAAGTTTGAAACTTCCGCCAAATTTCAAACAATTGCGTCGCAAACCGAAACATTGTTCCCCCTTAGTTACTCCTCCCTCCGTTTCCCCATTCATACTCAGTGGGCACCAAAACGCCCTCTCCACCAGCCACGAAACCCCAGCCTCCTCCGTCCTCCACCCCATCACGCCCAATCCACTACCGCCCTCCTCCATCATGCCGAAGCCGGTACCCCAACGTCGTCGTCCATCGCAACCGCAACCACAATGCCCTCAAGGACTTAGCAGCTGAAGCTGAGGCAGAGCTGCCTCCAAGATGGCGACACTGATCTGTGCCATACCAGAACCACTTCGACCACGTCGTCCTGCGCCTCACCACTGCCCCTCCACTATCGCAACCATCCACTGCATCGGAGTTGTTCCCGCTACCCCGTCGTTCGCCGCCTCGGATCTGGTTCCCCGCCGCCGACAAACGTCCACCACACCACACTCAACAACTTGGACATGGGTTCGTCCAAGGCTCCACCGTCCTCCACAACTTCTCGTTTCCAGCGAACCACAAGAAGATTGTTGCAAAAACATAAGGAGGAAACAACACTGCCAGCAGAAAGAGGTACTCCTCTTCCCCTATTCGTGCAAATCTTACGTCTCTGCTCACACCATATTCATCCCACAAAAGAAACTAGTTGAGTGCTTCTTACTACATCTTCTTCGTGATACTAAATGCACAAGGTTCCCTCCCATTTACTATTTCACCTTGGCTAGAGGTCAGTAGCCCGCCTAGATTTCAATTCAGGGTCAGTTGATTCGCAATTAAAATAAGCAGCACTCGCTTAGGTGCACAGAGCACCTAGTCTTCCTGTTCACCAGGGAAGCGGCGCATCGGTGTCTATCATAGGGGTGTGGGGCACAGGAGCTACTTGCGCCTGATCTAGAGGTCAGCGGGGCTTGAAGGGATGGTCGGGGTGGTGCCAAGCACGACGATGCGATGAGGTCGAGGGGAGGGCGGAGGCAGGGGACTGGGCCGGTGGCTGGTGTTTCGAGGAAGATCGTCAACACTGATTGGTTGGAGGTAGATGAAGGCGATCTTCCCGTTCTTTGTACATCGGACGGTGTAGAAAAAATGGACTGACCTATTTGTTTTCAGTCGACTATTATTTTCATAGGACCACAACTTGTGGTGTGCTGGTGGAGCATCTACATTTCCCGGCCATCCCTGTGCTCATATTTCAAAATCCTAGAATCTAGTAATTTCATGTGCCATGCATGTTGTAGAGCTATCATATGTCTCCCGTCATTTATTTCTCACCGACCTGCTACCTGCTACTTTTACACTGTACTACTACCTGTGCACACACTTCACCCATACTCAAACTATTGTTTTTTATGCATGGGGATTTCAGAGTCTGACACAGTGTTGATGAATACAAAAAAGAAAAGACAGAGGCCGCTCTAGTGTAATTTGAAGATAAGCACTAAGCATTTCAGCACTCTAAAGGGTGTACTGCCAGTAGATGGAGATAGTAAACATAGTCCTGTAGTTGATGATCTCAATTGCCGCACACAACCATCCAGGTGCTTGCTTTAACTTTGCGCTGTCAAATGTGGTTGCATGTTGCATATGGTGTCTAACTTGTATTGCTTCCAATTTGGTTAAATTCCATCTTCTTACTTTACACATTATACCTTTGATAATGACATGCCTTCCTATTTTTGATACATACTACATATGTCTATTAACCATGTTCATACATCAAACTAATTCTCTTTTGTATCCCTCATCAATCACTTATGATGAGACAGTCCCCCAGTGGGTTATTATGAGAGGCGCTACTCGTTTAAAGAGTGCAGTGTCATCCTCCCCACATGATTCTCAAAAAACAACAAGGCTAAATGAAGATAGTGAATTTAGCTCTCTAGTTGATGACCGCAATTCCCCTACACCACCATCGCAGGTACTTGCTCTTCCTTGGGAGTGTGATATGTGGTTTCATGTTGCATATGGTGTCTACCTTGTAATGCTTCTAATTAGGGTAAATTGCGTCTACTTAGTTAACACATTATACCTGTGAATATGACATGCCTTCCTATTTTTGGTACATACTACGTCTTTCTATTAACCATGTTCTTACATCAAACTAATTTTATTGTGTATCCCTCATCAATCACTTCTGACGAGACACATTCAAGTTGACAGTGTAATATTGGTTGCATCTTGCATATCATTTCAAACATGTATTGCCTCTAATTTGTTGAAGTGCCACTTATAATGAGACACATCTAACTTGGTAGAGTGATTTTGGTTGGATCTTTCATATGGTATCTAGATTGCATTGCTTCCAATTTGTTGAAAGGCCTTCTGCTTACGTTTTTCATACATATTCCATCCTCTACAATGTGGTTGCCATACATAGAAGTTGTGTTCGTCAGTATCATGCATCAATGAATTTGGAAGTGTGAATTTCATTCTTTTTCTTGTGTGTTTACTTGACAAGGCAAAATCTAAAAGGACGAAGGCACGGAATGATGGTGGTCCTCTGGAGAAACCAAAACACATGATCTCTCCAGATTCTCCTACTTCTCCTACTACAGTGCAACTTCCAAATCTCATCTCCCCTAATCCACAACCCTAGGTGCTTGCTCTGTCATGCCTGTGTGATATCTGGTTGCATGTTGCATACGGTGTCTAGCTAGTAATGCTTGTAATTATGGTAAATTGCATCTGCTTAGTTTATACGTTATACCTGTGAATATACATGCCTTCCTATTTTTGGTACATACTACATCTATCTGTTAACCATGTTCTTACATGAAACTACCTCTCTTCTGTATCTTGCATCAATCACTTACGATAAGACACCTTTATTCGTTGCATATTGCATATTATTTATAGCTTGTTGCCATGTATTGCTCCTAATTTGGTCAAATACATTTATGAGGCCACCCTTTTAATTTGGCAGAGTAATATTGGTTTGATCTTTCATATGGTTTCTAGCTTGCATTGCTTCTAACTAGTTCAAACACCTTGTGCTTAGTTTACACTTTATACATCATACATGTCAATATGTCATGTCGTCCTGTTTTTCATACATACTCCATCCACCTACCATGTGGTCGCCTTACATGGAAATAGTGTTCATCAGTATCATGCATCAATGAGTTCTGAAGAGCGAATTTTATTCCTTTTTCTTGTGGGTTTGACTTGACAAGGCAAAATCAAAAAATAGGAAGGAAAAGAGTAAGGAAGGCGATGATGGTGGTCCTCTGCAGCAACATAAATGGATCATCTGTACGGATTCTCCTCGCACTGCTAGTGCATTACAAGTTTCAAGCCTCCGCTCCCTACTCCACCATCCAAGGTGCTTGCTCTAACTTGGCAGTATGATATCTAGTTGCATGTTGCATATGGTGTCTAGCTTGTATTGCTTCTAATTACAATAAACTGCATCTGCTTAGCTTACACATGATACGTGTGAATATGACACGCCTTCCTGTTTTTGGTACATACTATATCTGTCTATGACACCATGTTCTTACATGAAACTACTCTTCTTGTGTATCCTGCATTAGTCACTAATGATGGGACACCTTTAAGTTGGTAGTGTGATATTGGTTTGCGTCTTGAATATGATTTCTAGAATGTAGTGCTTCTACTTTGATGAACGCCACCTATGACAAGATAGTTTTAACTTTGAAGTGTGAAATTGATGGCACCTTCCATATGGTGTCTAGCTTGCAGTGCTTCTAATTTGTCAGAGTGCCTTCTGCTTAGTTACCACATCATAGGTGTGAATATGTCATGCCGTCCAGTTTTTCGTACATATTCCATCCTCGTATCATGACTTTGCCTTTCATCAGACTAGTGTTCATCAGTATCATGCATGAATGAGTTCTTAAGGGCGAATTTTACCCCTTTTTCTTGTCGGTTTGACCTCACAATGCAAAATCAATAATGCGGAAGAAAATTGGTACGGCATTGGATGATGGTGGTCCTTTCGAGCAACTGAAATGGAGGGTCTCTATAAATACTACTCTGCCATCCTCCCAACAAGATTCGCAAGACAGCACAAGGCTAGACAGTCAATGTAGTTGTCTAGATGATGAGCACATCTCCCCAACTCCACCATCACAGGTGTTTGCTCTAACTTGGCACTATTATATGTGGTTGCATGTTGCATATGATGTCTAGCTTGTACTGCTTCTAACTTTGTTGAATTGCATATGCTTACTTTACACATAATGCATGTGAATATGACACATGTTCCCGTTTCTAGAACATACTATATCTGATCACACCATGTTCTTACATCAGACTAATGTTCTTGCATATCCTGCATCAGTCACTTATGATAAGGCACCTTTAAGTTGCCACTGTGATATTGGTTGCGTCTTGCATATGATTTCTACCATGCACTGCTTCTAATTTGTTGAAACGCCAGAAAGTTTGAACTTGGTAGAGTGATACTGGTTGCATCTTTCATTTGGCATCTAGCTTGGAGTGCTTCTAATTTGTTGAAATGCCCTCTGCTTAGTTACCACATCCTAGGTGTGAATATGTCACGCCATCCTATTTTTCGTACATATTCCATCCTCGTATCATGTGTTTGCCTTTCATTCGAGTAGTGTCCGTCAGTATCATCCATGAATGAGTTCTGAAGAGCGAATTTTATTTCTTTTTCTTATCAGTTTGACTTCACAATGAAAAATCAATACATCTAAAGGAAATTAGTAAGGCAGTGGATGATGGTGGTCCTTCGGAGCATCTCAAGCAGAGGGTCTCTATAGATTCTACTCCGCCATCCTCCCAACAAGATTCGCGAGACAACACAAGGCTGGATAGTCAACGTAGCTGTGTAGATGATGAGCACATCCCCTCTACTCCACCATCACAGGTGCTTGCTCTAACATGGAACTGTTATATGTGGTTGCGTGTTCCGTATGATGTCTAGTTTGTATTGCTTCTAATTTTGTTGAATTGCATCTGCGTAGCTTACAAATTATACCTGCAACAATCACTTACCCATAAGACACATTTATCTTGGGAGTGTGATGTAGGTTGCATCTTGCATTGTCTTCTACCTTGTACTACTTAAAATTTCTTGAAATGGCACTTACGATGAGACACTTTTTACCTGATAGTGATATTGGTTGCATGTTCATATGGTGCCTAGCATTCATTTATTCTAATTTTGATGAAATGCCTTCCACTTACTATTTTTCATTCATATTCCATCCTCCTATCATACGTGTGAATATGCAATGTTGTCTATTTTTGTATATATTCCATCCTCCTATCATGCGCTTGCCTTATATCAAAGTAGTGTTCGTCTGTATCATGCATCAACCAGTTATGCAGCGCTAATTTTATTCATCTTATTATGGTTTTGACTTCATAAGGCAATATCAGAAAAGAGGAAGGAAAAGAGTAAGTTAGAGATGTTGGTGATTCTCTGGACCAACGCAAATAGAGACTCTCTAGATTTGCCACTACTACTGCTAATGCAGTTGAAGTCCCAAGTCTACATAATGAGTTCATCTCCCGTACTCCACCATCGCAGGTGCCTGCTCTAAGTTGACAATGTGATAATTGGTTTCATGTTCCATATGTTGTCTAGCCTGTATTTATTCTATTTTGATTAAATTGCACCCGCAAAGTTTATACGTTATACATGTGCATATGACATGCCTTTCAATTCTGTGTGTACAATACACTGCATCTATCTATCATACCATGTTTTTACATCAAAGTACTACTGTTGTGTATCCCGCATCAATCACTCATGATTGGACGCTTTTAACATGGCAGTTTGATAGTGGTTGCATCTTGCATTGATTTCTATGTTGTACTGCTTCTAATTTTTCTAAATGCCACTTATGACAAGACACTTTTAACTTGGCAGAGTGGTATTGGTAGCATCTTTCATATGGTGTCTAGCTTGCATTACTTCTATTTTCTCGAAAATCCTTTTGCTTACTTTACACATCATAGCTGTGAATATGTCACGCCGTCCTGTTTTTCTTACATATTCCATTCTCATATGGTTGTCTTACATCAAAGTATTGCTTGTCTGTATCATGCATCAATGAGTTCTAAAGAGCGATTTTATTCTTTTGTGTTGTGGGTACAGCTTGACATGGCAAAGTCAAAAAAGAGCAAGGAGAAGAATATAGTAGGGAATGGTGTTACTCGTCGGGTGAAACGGAAAAGGATCTGCCCTCAAGATTCTGCTGGTACTTATAGTGCAGTAGAAGGTCAAAGTCCACCGGCTAAATCTACAAACACAGTATCACCTGATCCACCAGCTGCAGCATCAGCTTCAACTGTACCGGCATCTCAATGAGTTACTCGTTCGTTTGCTTCGGAACTGGCTAGTTCCCAAGATGCCTTCACACATAACACTAGTTACTAAGCACTACTGACACAACAGGACTTGGCAAGACCAGACGAACCTCATGAGCATCAACACCAAGACGGTAGCTAACCGAGTCAAGTTGCAGTTGCATGCTCCTTTATATGTACTCGCATAGTTTGATGTGCACTAACACTTTCCATATTCGTTGTTGAACTAGCACCACGGTGCAAGCGGAAACAGACATCAGGGATAATTCTTGACAGATTAACAAAATCTGAAGGAGGGAGAATGGAGATCCATTTTGAGGCCGGTTTAAAAAGGCCACGTGATGCTACAGAGTCAGCCAAGTTAGTATCAGAGGCAGTCGTTGCCGTTAGGTGTCATGCATGTATCCTCCCAACGTGGATCCAGTACAGGAATGAGAAAGACAATACCCAATTTAACACCTTCCTTGACCATTTATCTGTAAGTAATGTTATTCATCACAATTTGTAATATTTTCTTGCTCTATCCCATACTTTCTAGCTTCGTCCTAATAAGACTCACATTCTTCTTTCAATAGATGAGGTTCAAGTTGGATCTGAAAGATGATGCAACTAAATAAGGATGCACTCATGTTTTTCAGTCTACTCTGCGACAGTATCGGTACCACCTTATAAAAGCTCACTTTCAAGGCAAGGCTAACAATGAAATCGCCCAAACATCTCCAGTGGAATATATTACAGATGAAGACTGGACATCCCTTGTTAAACACTAGTCTGATCCAAAGTATCAGGTAGGGTATATCTATTTGATCAGATCACATACTGAACTTGCATTTATGTACGTGCCTTACAAGTGTATCTTCTTCTAGGCTAACTATTTGAAGACCAAGACCAACCATTCTAAAGTGAAATTCCAACAGACAACAGGATCTCGTAGCTATATTGTACACTGCGAGGGTCCTGTAAATAGCTGCAAGTTCCTTATTTTTTCTATGCCATATTAACATATCTATATTGACTTGTTCCAAATACAAAAGAAAGCCCGTGCGTACCAAAAAGAACCTGAACCGAATGCAGTGGAAATCTTCAAGGATTGCCACACCAGCGAGATGAAGGGCATGAGCACACTAGTTCAAGCCGTTGTTGTAAATCCTTACTCCTCCTGCCTTTGAACTACTTGTTACTATGGCGTGTTCATTTAATGGCTTGGTTTGCAGCCAATGTTAGTTACTCTGTTCACTTTTATACACGGCTGTCTTAACGTATCATTTCACCTTACACGGTTTAAAAGAGATGAAGGATATTCTTTTGGTTTTGATCTGTAATCTAGTTGTGGTGTTCACGTGCCCACACAATGATACAATAGCCTGTTTGTTTTATATCTGTTTGCCCATGATATGAATGATATCATACTATGTTCATCCTACTTTAAAGCATGCCTCTTTATCCTTACATGTCAACCAATGTGAGCAAATAGACAATAGAGTAGGCATGCTACATGGACATAGGTTCTGAAAGTAATTTTATTATGTAGTTCACACTATAATACATGATAATGTATTACAGTAGTTCACCAAAATAAGTTATGTATAAACGTGAAACCTACTTTGTTCGTTTTTGTCTCTTTAGTAACTTATCTGCTACACTAATCTACAAGTTCAAACTTTCAGCAAGCTATGGAACAAATGATTCAACAACCACTACCACGGGAAGGTGAAGAGGCTACCACAGGCACAGTGTCACCTCTTGCTACAGTGTGTCAGTATCTCTCCAGTAATAATGCAAAAAGCACCTTCCTGCGTAATTCTGTGTTGGTTATCAAGGTAACCTCGTCCAAATCGCCTACTGAACAAAATCTTCTAGCTAGACAGAGTGATATATCTTTGTTCCAGACACAAGTCCAATCCCTAATGGACGTCGTTTCAGAAACAAGAATAGTGGTTGACAAATGTCGTCAAGATATGAATGGTTTTGAAACCAGACTATCAGACATTTGCTTCGTTGTTCAAGAGCAATGGCAGAAAAAAGGGGAAGATCATGCTGCTCAATTAGATTCTACAGCCTCAAACCTTAGCACTCAGGTCAAATGATATGTGCTTCTATACATCTGATGGTGCTTTTATTGGCAATGACTGTAAAATTTATGCCAACATGCCTTTTGTTGAATGGTTGGAATTTATTTCGTTGTGACACAACATTTATTGTGCTGCCAAAGGCTGCAGAAATTACGACACTATTTTTGATTAGTGTAGGTTTATCTTAGTAATGTATTCGGCCGAAAGCTTCGTAGGATCCCAACGTGCCAACATTCGTCGGGCCCATTCCAATTGGGCTAAAAACGATAATGGGCCAAAATTTGTATGTAGCCCACTAAAAATATCTGGGCCTAAATCAGCATAAGCTTTCATATTTTTTGGTAGTCATGTGCTCACAGTGGGCCTTTAATAGGCTGAAACATAATTTGGGCCCTTAGTAACAATAGGCTGTTAACACGTGTAAATATCTCGAGCCCATTAAAACATTGGCCTTTAATAGGCCGAAAGTGAGATTGGGCCCTAATTGTGCCAAATAACCCACTGGTCATTAGCAGGCCGAAATGTATCTCAGCTCGTGGTGGCCCATTTACAATGCGGATCGTTCATATGCCGAAATTCAGACATGCCGTAAATGCGCCGATCTACTACACGGGTCTTTAACAGGCCGGAAGTTCGGTCGGGCTTGATTAGTGTCAGTTTTATATGGGTCGTTAATAGGCCCGATGTGACGTTGGGCCACATATGGCCCATGGATTTCGTCCGACGTTAATGATGACCCACAAGTATAGGGGATCTATCGTAGTCCTTTTGATAAGTAAGAGTGTCGAACCCAATGAGGAGCAGAAGGAAATGATAAGTAGTTTTCAGTAAGGTATTCGCACTAAAATTATTGGTAACAAATAGTTTTGTGATAAGGTAATTTGTAACGGGTAACAAGTAAAAAAAGTAAATAAGGTGCAGCAAGATGGCCCAATCCTTTTTGTAGCAAAGGACAATCCTGGACAAAGTCTTATATAAAGGAAAGCGCTCCCGAGGACACATGGGAATTATCGTCAAGCTAGTTTTCATCACGTTGTCAGGACTCCGATTCCAAGTCACATCGATCTAGCCGGTAACACCTCATATCACTTTGCGGCCTCACGCACGGTATCCCACGGGTGACGCCTTACCATGGCCCGGGACCGTTTGCGCCTTTTGGCTCACGTATATGACAGTGTCGCTAACATCCATATGACAGAGAACCCGGGCCGACATGGCTAGTCGTGAACCCAAAGCGGCACAGACCTATGGAGACAGGCATACATGAATCACATCGAACATGTCGGTCATCAACGAGTTATTCCGGGCTGTAGCACTGGGCTAACAGGACTCCGGGGAACCCCGGGCTGTAGCAGGCTAGGCAGGACTCCGGAAGTCACCGTGTGACATTTCCCCGAAGGGACAGACATAGGGACGAAGTGAAACACATGCCGGCCAGTCAAGTGTCCTGAGCAGTAGTGCTGGGCTAGCAGGACTCCGGTGAACCGGGCTGTAGCGGACTACTATGGCTCGAGGAACACTAGACTAGATTTCCCCATAAGAAAGGCTGTCAAGGATAAACAACTAGATTGTCGGATCCCACTCATACCAAACATTTCAATCATACACACAATATGCCTGATATGAGTACATACAACATGGCATCACAACAAAACTCTACAACTCAAGTACTTTATTTAAAGGCTCCAGAGAGCCATACATAACATGTTCATACAGATAGGGGTCACATGACCCGACACTCAAGTCATACAAACATACAAGCACATGCGGAAGCAACTAGTCTGGGTACAGACTCTAGAAAGAAAGAAGGCATCTCGAAGCCTGTCTATCTACATAGGCCCTCCATGGCCAGGGTCACCACCTGGGTGGCTAGTCACTCATCGACGTCAAGGTCTACATAGAACCCATCGGAGGGGGCAGTGTTGTCGTCTGAAAAAAATAAATAAGCAAAACATGAGTACAAAGGTACTCAGCAAGTCTTACATCAGAACCTACTATACATGCTTATTCTCAAGAAGGCGGTGGGGTTGATGCAGCAAGCCAGCTTTGACTCTTGGCTAAGCTATCCTACGGAACTTCACCAGTAAAATAGTTTTCGCACACGAGTCCACTACTCACCAACACAATACTCAATCGGGGATCCTCCCTCGTCATCCTACGAGAGGGCCATCCTCGGTACTCACACTTTATCTTGAGTCTTTTAGTAGTATCCATTAACTTGTCAATGAACTGTATATGCAACCAAGTAGTCCTTTACCGCGGACGCGGCTATTCGAATAGTTTTATACCCTGCAGGGGTGTACTTCGTCACACATGTTTCCACCACTTAGCGTCTGCACACGACATGTGCTCGGCAGACTTCAAGCGAAAACCGACGTGGGTGTAGACCACGACCTGACTAACCTCACAAGTCTCTAGTCCAGGTTTATCGCCTATTCAGGTTCCATCCGCAAGGAAATCCGGCCGGGGTGTCCTCAACGGCCCCAAACGATGTGAACAGGGTTCCCGCGACACCAAACGGGTGACTCGGTACACCGTGCCACGGTGTATCTACCGCAACATAGCCCACCCCTAGGGTCAGCGCTACGCACGGCCGCCAACACATGTCCTACAAACACCAGAAACTAGTTGCAACTCCTGGACAGAGGCGAGAGGGGTCAGTAAGTCGAGCGGGGTCATATTTCAGGGCCCAATGTGTGGTAGTAGCTGAATCTTAAATCACGCATACAGATCTCAGTGCTTACGGACGGCCTCAATGAAACAACCCACCATGTACTCCTACATGGCCTCTCATCGATACCTTTACCAAGACATGTTCAACGCATCCCTCACATTACCGGCATAAGCATTTCACTCTAGCCCATCTCCCAGATGAACTAGACCTGACACAACTCTAAGCATAGGAGGCATAGCAAGGTAAGAATCACATACATGGCTCAATCAACTCCTACACATGCTAGTGGGTTTCATCTAGTTACTGTGGCAATGACAGGTCATGCAGAGGATAAGGTTTCAACTACCGTAGCACACAGTAGTTTGAATCGCGTTGTCTTAATGCAGTAAACAAGAGCAGAAGCGAGAACATGGGTTTGTATCGGAATGATCAATGGTTGCTTGCCTGATGGAGTGGTAGTGGGATACTGCCCTTCAGTTGGATACTCGTGGATATCCTCGGAGGCAGAACCTACCACGAAGAACACATCGTAATACAATCAACACATGACGATATGTAACAATATGATGCATGCTATGACATGGCAATATGAATGTGTCTTGGCCTAATGCAAGTTATATTAGAAAGGAATGAACTCATTTGAATCAAAGATTCAAATATTAGCTCATTAAACATGGCCTTAATAGTGCTTTTCCTTATTCTTCCTAAACAGCAAGGTAACTTGTTTTGTCATGCATGAAACCATTACAGTTGGATAGATTGAATTTTTCTGATAATTTTTCATATATAATTTATCTCATTTGGAGCTATGGTTGAATTTCTATGAATTTTTGAAGTTTGAACTATTTTCTGGAATTTCCTGAATAAGAATAAATCCAAAAAATCAATTACTGCGTCAGCATTGCGTCAGGGTGACGTTAGCAGGTCAAAGGCGCCAGCCCAGGTCAAACCTGACTGGTGGGCCCCTTCTGTCAGCCTCTCAGCTAATTAGCAAAATTAGATTAACACTAGTTAGTTGTCAGTGGGGCCTGGGCCCACATGTCAGTGACTGATTTAATTAAAATTAATTAAGACTAATCCTAATTTAGTTAGCCGACCGGCCCCACCTGTCATAGACTCAGGGGGGGTCTTCCTGGGCCCACCCAGGGGTCAAACTGGGTCAACTCGCCGGCGGCTCGACGCCGGCGAGGCCCGAGACGGCGGAGGGCTTCGGATTTGGTCCTCCGGTGACCAAATCGATGGCGGAGACGTGCTACGCGTAGCTGGGGCTCGTGCGCATCTAGTGGGGCAAGTGGGAGGAGCTGGGGTGGAGCGAGCTCGCCGGAATCGAGCTCGTGGCGGCGGCCGGATTTCGGGCGAGGTCCGTTTCGAGGCTACGGTGCATGGGAGGAAGAACTGGTGGTGGCTACGGGTCCCTGGTGCTGCGCTGAGCACGGTGAGGCGCTCGGACGCGTGCTTGCACGGCCGTAGCCACGACGGCGGCATGGCCGGTGGCGAGGAGCGCTCGGGCTCGGAGGGGGCGGTGGCTACGTAATCGAGCACGGGAACTAGGGGGAAAGGAAGAGGAGCTCACAGCGGAGTCGGAGAGGGGGTCAGCGGGCTCGGGGAGGTCCTGGTGGCAGCGAATTCGACCGGAGATGGCTCGGGTGCCCGAGGTTGAAGACGAGGGCGAAGGCGGCAATGCGGGGCCTCCGGCGATGCGTGGCTCGGTGGGGAGGACGAGGGAGTTGAGGCGGAGCTAATGGGCTCGTCGGAGGGGCGAGGGGGTGTCTGTGGTGGCAACGACGGCGATCGGCGGCGAGGTACGCGCTCGGCCGTCACGGGAGAGAGAGAGGGAGACGAGGGGGAGAGTGAGCGAGTGCGAGAGGGAGACGTGGGGGGTCGCGTGGCACTTCAGGGCGTCTCCCGGGCGTCGGCGGAAGCAGGAGGTGGCCGGCGTGTGGCCGCGGGCGCCGGCCACGCGCTCCGCGTCCTTCTGGCGCGAGGAGGACGACGACTGGCAGCGCCAGCAGGCTGGGCCAAGCCAGGTGGGTGGGCCAGCACAGGTAAGGCCCAGGTGGGCTTCGGGCTTCTTTCTCCTCTTTTTTTATTTAGTTTCTGTTTTCTATTTAACTGCAACTGTTTAGCTTTAAATAAAATACTAAAACATTTCCAAAAATCCTGAAAATAAATGTGGCCTCTGTTTAGATTATTTCCAACAGGAAACATTTATTCCCAGAATTATTTGAGCATTTAGATTATTTTATAGCATTTAAATGCCCAAATTCAAATACTTATGATTTAATTCAATGACCTTCTGTTGACCTAGAAAATTGTGCACCAATTTTGCCAGAGGTTCTAACCTAAGACAAAGAGGGTGAACTTTTTAGAAGGGCATTTCAGGTTCATTGAAAATATTTTTAGTAAACCCTAGTTGTTTCCAGGGGGGTGTTGGGGGTTCTGTCTTCCCCAATTCAAATTTAAGAGAATTTAAACATGATGCACATCTAATGCTTGAACTAGCTAGGGTGTGACATGACAACTCACCCCCACTCAAAAGAATCTCGTCCCGAGATTTAGGATCCTCCGGGAAGGTGGGGTACTCAAGTCGAAGACGATCCTCCCTTTCCCAAGTGGCTTCTTCCTCGGAATGGTGTGACCATTGAACCTTGAGAAACTTGATATTATGACGTCGAGTGGTATGCTCGGCTTGATCAAGGATACGAACGGGATATTCCCGATAAGAAAGGTTATCTTGTAGATCAAGCGTTTCGTGATCCACTCCACGGATAGGATCCGCGAAGCAACGCCTGAGTTGTGAAACGTGGAAGACATCATGAACTCTGGAAAGATGCGGAGGTAGTTCCAATTGGTAGGCAACTTCTCCTCGTTTGGCAAGAATGCGAAAGGGTCCAATGTAACGAGGAGCCAATTTGCCTTTGATACCGAAACGATGGGTTCCCTTTAACGGAGTAACCCGAAGGTAGGCCTTCTCGTCAACTTCATAAGTCATAGGTTTATGTTTACGATCATATTGACTCTTTTGACGAGATTGGGCTGTTTTCAATTTCTCACGAATGACGCGAACCTGCTCTTCTGCTTCCTGAATCATATCCGGGCCAAAGAGTTGTCTTTCCCCGGTTTCTGACCAGTTAAGAGGCGTTCGACATTTTCATCCATAGAGAACTTCGAAAGGAGCTTTCCCCAAACTAGCTTGATAACTATTGTTATAGGAAAACTCCGCGAATGGAAGGCATTTCTCCCAACTCATTCCGAACGAGATAACAGAAGCTCGGAGCATATCTTCCAGAATTTGATTGACTCGCTCTACTTGACCACTTGATTGAGGATGGAAGGCGGTACTAAAAGAGAGACGAGTTCCCATAGTATTTTGGAAGCTTTCCCAAAATCGAGAGGTGAAGAGACTCCCACGGTCTGAGTTAATTTCCAATGGAACACCATGAAGAGATACTATTCGGGAGATGTATAGATCAGCTAGCTGGCTAGCAGTGATACTCTCACGAACAGGTAGAAAGTGGGCTACTTTGGAAAGTCGGTCGATCACAATGAAGATGGAATTATTCCCTCTCTTGGTCCTGGGAAACCCAGTGATGAAATCCATACTGATTTTATCCCATTTCCATTCAGGAATAGCCAAAGGTTGAAGGGTGCCAGCAGGCCGTTGATGCTCTGCTTTAACACGACGACAGACGTCGCAGCTAGCAATGTATTGAGCGATTTCTCTCTTCATCCTAGTCTACCAAAACCTCTGGCGTAGGTCTTGATACATTTTAGTACTACCGGGATGAATGGTGAGAGGGGATTCATGAGCTTCCTTAAGGATCAACTGGCGTAGATGTTGTTTCTTGGGAACCACCAAACGGTTCTCGAAAAAGACAGCACCTCGCTCATCCATGGAGAAACATTTAGCAACTCCGCTAGCGATGTTTTCCTTAGTCCGGGATATGCCCTTATCACGCTTCTGGGCAGCCATGATTTGATCCATAAGGGTAGGTTTCGCCACCAGGGTGGATAGGAATCCTCGAGGAACAATGTGAAGATTAAGCTTACGAAATTCCTCATGGAGAAGTGGTTGACTTTGTTGTAACATCAGGTTGTTACAATAGGACTTACGGCTTAGCGCATCAGCCATGACATTGGCTTTGCCTGGGGTGTAAGTTATTCCTAAGTCGTAATCCAAGATCAACTCGACCCAACGTCTTTGCCTAAGATTCAAATCTGGTTGGGTGAAGATATATTTCAAACTTTGGTGATCGGTGAAGATCTCGCAACGATTACCGAGAAGGTAATATCGCCAGGTTTTAAGTGCATGGACTACAGCTGCAAGCTCTAGATCATGTGTGGGATAATTTTCCTCATGTGGGTGTAATTGTCGTGAAGCATAGGCAATTACCTGACGATCTTGCATGAGTATGCAACCTAGTCCTTGTCGCGAGGCGTCGCAATAGATAATAAAGTCCTTGGAGAAATCTGGTGGTACCAGTACGGGAGCAGATGTCAGGCGTCTTTTCAGTTCCTGAAAACTGAACTCACACTGTGGAGTCCACTCGAACTTTTTATCCTTCTTGAGGAGTTCAGTTAGAGGTTTAGCAACCTTGGAGAAATTTTCGACGAAGCGGCGGCAATAGCTCGCTAAGCCAAGGAAGCTCCGAACTTGCTTAACCGTCTCAGGTGGAGTCCTATCAAGGACGGCTTGAACTCGCTCGGGATTGACAGCAATACCCTTACCAGAAATTACATGGCCTAGATAGGTCACTTCTGGCAACCAAAATTCACACTTGGAGAATTTGGCATAAAGGCGATGCTCTCGAAGTTTCATCAATACCAGCCTTAGATGTTCGGCATGTTCTTCTTCATTCTTGGAGTAGATGAGTATGTCATCGAGGTATACTATGACAAATTTGTCCAAGTACTCCATGAAAACTGAGTTCATTAACCGGGAAAAGGTGGCTGGGGCATTGGTTAAACCGAAGGACATCACGGTGTACTCGTATTGGCCATAACGAGTAACAAAGGCCGTTTTGGGAATGTCCCCGTTTCTGATTTTGATTTGATGGTAGCGCAACCTCAAATCCATCTTGGAAAAGACCGAGGATCCAGCGAGCTGATCATACAGATCGTTGATCTTGGGAAGCGGATATTTGTTCTTGATGGTGACCAAATTGACAGGTCGGTAATCCACAACCATTCGATCCGTTCCATCCTTCTTCTTGATGAAGAGGACGGGGCAATCCCAAGGAGAGGAACTAGGACGGATGAAACCCTTTTTCAAGGACTCATCGAGTTGGTTCTTAAGCTCGGCTAGTCCTAAGGGTGCCATCTTGTAGGGTCTTCTAGAGATTGGAACGGTTCCTGGGACAAGGTCTATCACGAACTCAACATCCCTGTCAGGTGGAACACCTGGCAGTTCTTCTGGAAAAACATCCGGAAAGTCTCGGACTACTGGAACATCCTCAAGGTCTGGAAGAGGGTTAGCATTTAGAGAGTAAAGCTGGCGCTTGGCCACTCGAGTTAAGACATTGACTGTCTTGCTCGATGGGTGAGTAAGTTGAACGGTTCTAGTGGCACAATCGATCTTAGCATAATGAGCTGACATCCAGTCCATACCCAAGATGATATTTATGTCGGAGGACTTGAGAGCTATTAAGGATGCAAGGAAGACAAGTCTGTCGACAAGAATTTCGTTCCCATGGCTTACTCTAGAAGTTTGCCATTTGGAACCCGGGGTTTGAATTACCATGGAAGTGGGCATGTCACAGAATGTCGTGTTATGCAATCGAGCATAGCTCTCGGATATGAATGAATGAGATGCTCCAGTATCGAAAAGAACGGATGACGAATGGCTATTAACAAGGAGCGTACCAAGGACGATGTTGGGATCCTCATGAGCCTCCTTGGCTGAAACATAGTTGACATGGCCACGTGCAGTGGTGGCCGGCTTGGCGTAAAATGTATTCCCCGCTGGCTTACCACGACCAACGGACTTCCCAGTTTGATTGGAGTTGTTGTTCTGGGGACACTCTCGGCTATAGTGACCCGGCTCTCCACACTTAAAAAGCATGTCACCACATTGGGGCGTGGAGCAGCATTAGCAGCGGGGCCACCATAGGGCTTGGGCGGTGCAAATTGCTGGTTGGGACGAGGCGCCTCAAAGGATGGCCTCGGGATGAACCTGGGTGGCAGTGCCGTGCTTGGGATCCACACCCGGCGCTTCTGAGCTCCCGAGCCGGATGAAGAGCCAAAATCACGGGAGTGCTTGCGTGAAGCGTCATAATCAGTCTGGCCTGTCTCAGTGCTGATGGCTTTATTGACCAGCTTTTGAAAAGATGTGCACTCGTGCAGACGGAGATCGCGGCGAAGCTCAGGGCTAAGTCCCTTGCGGAACCTTGCCTGCTTCTTAGCGTCAGTAGAAACCTCTTCAGGGGCATAGCGTGCCAAATTCCCAAATTCACGACTATATGCATCCACAGTCAGTCTTCCTTGGGTGAAGTTGCAGAACTCCTCCCTCTTGCGATCCATGAGACCTTCCGGAATGTGATGCTCACGGAAAGCCTCACTGAATTCAGCCCAAGAAGTGATTTGGCCGACCGGGCGCATAGCTTCGAAGTTTTCCCACCAAAGGCTAGCAGGGCCTTCGAGGTGATAGGCAGCATAGGTAACCTTGTCGGCTTCGGCTACGTTGGCAGAACGTAGCTTGTGGGTGATGCTGCGAAGCCAGTCATCCGCGTCGAGGGGCTCGACGGAGTGATTAAACTTTGGCGGGTATAGCTTGATAAAGTCATTGATTGACACCAAGTCATTTCGCGGGTGGCATGCAGTGTTCTGCTCAATCCGCTCTAGCAGGCGGTTAGTCTCACGCTTGTTTCTTTCCGCCTCTAGCATCACTTCGGCCAGAGAAGGCGGGTGAGGTAGATTCTCACCTCTAGCTGCACTGGCTTCCCCCTGCTCCGGGGCAGCAGGGTTGCTGCGGGTGTTGACCATCCTAAGAGGAAACAAGACAACGGTTTAGACAAGGATGGCTCAAACTTAGCAAGGAAGTGCAGAATGTAATGGATAACACAGAATGCCGAGATGTTCATCCGTATGTCATGGTAATATAAAACTGCCATATATATACCAACGGTCATACACATCATACATAGTTCAGTACAAGCCCAGGCTACAGTACAACTATGATGAAAGACATTACATCTCATCAGAGGCATTCCAAGCTCCTATACATTATTTGTCTACACCTCTGGAATTGATTACACACAAAGTCATATTCCACAAGTCACACCGGACAGTGGAGATACAACTACTACAATACTAGTGGTACTACTACTAACTCAGACAGCTCCGTAGTAGTTCTCATAGAAGTCGCCTCCGTAGCCTGGAAGTTCAACATGACCATCCAGGAACAGATAGTCCTGAGGAGCCTGTGGACCAAAGGGGCTAGGATGAGGTCTTGGACCAACAAACGGTGGCCTGCGGGGACCACGGGGTGGGGTGATGCCTCCCACATCACGCCAATCCACCATGTCTGGCAGAGCTGATCTCACAGGATACAGATCCCTTGTATCCATACATCCAGCTTGCACCGCAGGTGCAAACCGAGTCAATGTGGCCCAATGATCAGCACGGGTATTAAAAAGCTCCAACCTCAAGGCCCGATTCTCTCGGTCCTTATCTTCGAGCATCTCGGCAGTGGTACGAGTTAAAGAGTCCTCCTGAGTGGAGTCAGCATAGATAGCCTGAAGATACCCTTGCGCTCCCGGAAGTGAAGCTGGCATGTAACGGAAGTCGGTGTTCCGAAGCAGGCCAGTCCGGGCTCGCAAGATGGTCATCATGGAATAGGCAGCATCCTGCACAGCCATCTCAACAGTAACCCCGAGTCCATAGGAACAGTGAAGGGGCTCGGTAGATCCAGGATAAGAAGGAAATATCCTGACGGTGCAGAGATATTGGCTTTGATTAAAGTCGCGGAACTTCTCTTCGACGGTGTATTCGGGATACCAACGGTAGCCCGTCTCGATCATTACCCGGACTAACATAGCAGTATGACCGGGCACGTCGAGGCACCGGGTCAGGCGAACCACTTGATTTTGAACATGGTTGGCCATCTAAAAGAACAACCACAATGCAAAGGCATCAGAATTTCTAGGGAAAATTGGACAGCATAACAGCTGTAAATGCTCAGAAAAAGATTTGAGTCATCCACAACAGTTCGCAATACCACTCAACAACATCATATCAAGATTCTGATCCAATTAGCAACATACTAAAGTTGTAGAACTGAACTGGGGCTTGTAACAACAATCCTATAAGCTACTACGGATTAGTAACACGTGAACCTGATAGAAGAAGAGAGCCTAGTCCTTAACCCACGTTGAATGAGAAGAGAATTACTCAGATCAGAGGCATAGGTAAAGGAGTAAAAGAACCTTACGTTCCCTCCCACAATCAATTCCCCTACATATAACTAGAGCATTTCTAGACTCGACATCGACCAGTTTGGCTCAACGAACCTACAAGCAGTCCGGCTCTAATACCAACACTGTCAGGACCCCGATTCCAAGTCACATCGATCTAGCCGGTAACACCTCATATCACTTTGCGGCCTCACGCACGGTATCCCACGGGTGATGCCTTACCATGGCCCGGGACCGTTTGCGCCTTTTGGCTCACGTATATGACAGTGTCGCTAGCATCCATATGACAGAGAACCCGGGCCGACATGGCTAGTCGTGAACCCAAAGTAGCACAGACCTATGGAGACATGCATACATGAATCACATCGAACATGTCGGTCATCAACGAGTGATTCCGGGATGTAGCACTGGGCTAACAGGACTCCGGGGAACCCCGGGCTGTAGCAGGCTAGGCAGGACTCCGGAAGTCACCGTGTGACATTTCCCCGAAGGGACAGACATAGGGACGAAGTGAAACACATGCCGGCTAGTCAAGTGTCCTGAGCAGTAGTGCTGGGCTAGCAGGACTCCGGTGAACCGGGCTGTAGCGGACTACTATGGCTCGAGGAACACTAGACTAAATTTCCCCATAATAAAGGCTGTCAAGGATAAACAACTAGATTGTCGGATCCCACTCATGCCAAGCATTTCAATCATACACACAATATGCCTGATATGAGTACATACAACATGGCATCACAACAAAACTCTACAACTCAAGTACTTTATTTAAAGGCTCCAGAGAGCCATACATAACATGTTCATACAGATAGGGGTCACATGACCCGACACTCAAGTCATACAAACATACAAGCACATGCGGAAGCAACTAGTCTGGGTACA